>NC_084737.1:67123025-67260525 GCF_033978785.1 Entelurus aequoreus
AAAAGGTGTGAGAACTGCTGCGCTGTAGAGTAACGAGTATGCGGCTGTTTTAGGAATCTGCTGCAATAATGTTAGTACGTTTACCATTTTACCATGAATTGATTAACGTGGACCCCGACTTAAACAAGTTGAAAAACGTATTCAGGTGTTACCATTTAGTGGTCAATTGTACGAAATATGTACTGTACTGTGCAATCTACTAATAAAAGCTTCAATCAATTAATCAATGAGCTGCACTCGTAGGGCCAGTTCTGGTGTAGACTGCATATTTACAGTATATCCTCCAGAGACCCACAGAATTGCATTGATTTTTCTTAAATGAAAAGTTGAACAATTGTGCGCAATCATGTTTTTGTTTTTTTTGCAATGTCCTTTACAGTGGATAAAAGTGTCTATGATGCCAACTGAAAAATCATATATTTTCTTTCCATTGCTTTGATAAGATAACATTTGTATTGCTACAAAACAAACAATTTACAATGTAAATCAGTTTATAGAACTACCTGACAATATTTTCTTCTGTATTAGCAATTAACTTTTTTTTGGGTCATTTTCTAATGACAAAACACAATAACTGACAACTTAATTAAAACTGAAATTACGTTGGCTATTTGGGATATTCGTGTGATTTAGCACTGGAGCTTTTATTATGAAAAGGTGTTTTGCTTTTGAAGAGGACATGGATCGCATGAAACATGAGGCTGAAATGGCTTAACGTTGACTTGCATCAAATAAAAGTAATGTTTTTATTATACAGTTTTGCATATAACAACACAATCAGCAACGGCATCATATAAATCAAATTTTAAGAGAGGGCCAGACACCACCAACTGTTTACAAAACATTCTGTCTAATGTACACTATCATAACATACTGCATGTACACCAGCTGCAGATGATGGATATTATATTAATACTACACTAATATTGCTGCTGTAGTGTAAAATACATTGATTATACAAAGAAGGAGAAGAGCCACACTGAAATAAAACATAAGAACAAAAACAAGGTCATAATTGTACCAGAATAAATTAAAAAATCCTACTTTTACAACAATAAAAAAAAGTCAAATTGGCAATTTAATGGAAATTGAAGGATGGATAGATGGAGTTGGAATATTGCAAGGATAAGTCGTGATGTGAGAATCAGGTAATTTTACGGGAGTTAAGTTTTCAATCATTTAAAAATTACTAAACATTAAAAACATATTTTTGATCATTAAAACATTTTAATTATATTTAAAACAAATGTAATATATTCTATTTCAGTTTTAAAAGATAATATGAGAAAGTTGTAATTTTAAGAGAAGGATTGTTGCATCCATAATTTATGAACAATGGATCAATTTTGATATTCTGAGAAAAAAAGTATAAATAATAGAATTATTTAGAAAATAAAGTAATTCATTATGTGAGTAAAGAGAATAAAATCAAAATAGTCAGAAAAATATTATTGACTTGAGAACTAAGGAGTAAAATTACTTTACAAGAACAAAGTCAAAATGAGAAATATTCCGAATTTTATGAAAATGAAGTAATAATTCTACACACACAAAAAACAATTGTTTATTTATAATACAGACAATAGTAGTGAAAACCGTAAGAACGAAGTTGTTAGTTGAATTCTAAATAGAAAGATTAAAGTCAGTTATTAAATCATATTATTATGATGTGACGTTCATTTTAGGCTTAAAGTCAGAATACTGCATAAAAAAGTTGCAATTCCTTCTTCAAACGTGTAATGTTAGATAAGTGTTATTACAAGAAAAATACATATTAGGGTGAAGATGAGGTCTGTTAGAAATGTTGTAAAGTTATACTTTGACAATGAAATATCTCTGGTGTTATGTGGAAATTCACATTGCTATTGAAATATGTTTTTCCTTTGATTTTGACTCTCTGTTCCTTTTCAGTGTGGCCTTGTATGTAAACTACATCCCTGTAAACTACATTCAAAACAATAGCACACATTCAACATGCATAAAAACATGAAGCAAAGCAATAAAAATACAGCATAATAACAGCACATCTATTTTTTTTACATTCTTGTAGCAAGAAGACTACACAGTTTAAAACACTGAGATACTGTACACATTATGTATCCAGAATGCTGTTAAAAAGCATCACATTATTTACAATAAAACCACCTGCTGTGTCCTCTCTCTGTGTACGTAATTGTTTGTTATACTTTGGTTTTCACACCACAACTTGCTAAAGCCAATATTTTATCTTCGGAGCCTAGAAAAGGTAGAAAGAATGGAGGACGGTTATTAATATGTGCTTCTGCAAGTACAGTAAATGTGCTGACTCACCTGTCGACACTTTTTCAAATTGGCTCAAAGTAGCTGTCGTGTTTTCTGCAAGGAAAGTCTCGTCCTCTGTTGTTAGCTGTCAGAACAAACACTTATTTCAAACACACGTGATGAATCACATCATCTTATCTAGTCGTCACTGATAAACCAGAAACTACCACACAAACAAGCTAATAAAAGGTGTCATCATATATGTATATATATATATGTATATATGTATATTAATGTGAGTGTGTTTATTAACATACAGTATATGTATGTGTATACATGTAAAAAAATATATATGTGTCAGAATAATTGTATCTAAGTTATCACAAAACTGTGTTACATTGAGTTCAGCTCGCCCTGCTAGAGGACAAAAGCTGTCTTTGATCCTACCAAGCAAAAGGCTTGTAAAATTCCACTGTGTAAGATGGGGAGCGACATGAGGGTGTCGGTTTCTTTGATGTATTGTAATCCACAGGAAGATTTTGTCTTTATCCGAGATCGACAAAGCGGAGAGGAGGCAGGGCCTGACGTCCCTCCAGGTACCTTTTCTTAGAACTGTTTTACGACCTTTTCTTTGACCTGTTTTGTAACCAAAGGCAGTGACTGTTTACGACCCCCCTCCCTTAGAAACAGCTGTTGCCATGTAAACAGGGAAAGTCCAAATAAAAGAGGAGGCGTACAATCTTTCGTCTACGCGTTTCTCCTCATTGAGCCAAATTTAATTATGTCTCTGTTTGATTCCTTGCTTCTTGTCTTGTTTAATAGATGTCATCAGTGTTTGAACCTGACAATATGTGTGTGTCTGTGTACCGTATTTCCTTGAATTGGCGCCGGGAATATAGTATTCGCCTGCCTAGAATTACAGCCGGGTCAAACTCGTTTCGCAAAATAATTAGCGCATGCTTGGCACTTCCGCCGGGTCAAATATGAGTCATTAAATGACTCCCGCCTCCAGGTGGTAGAGGGCGCTAGTGATCCTTCTTGCGACTACCAGTACTGCAGGAGACAGGTACTGCAGAAGAAGACAACAAGCAGCAAGCATGCAGCAATTGTTTGCTTGCACTTTTAACATGGAGGATTACATATCTAAAATAAAACCGTTTTCTAAACTGGACTTTCAATCGAAGCAGGAGGTAATAATTAGAGGAATATCTCCAGAGACTTTTAAAATTGAAGAAAGATGAGAAAGACTGCCTTTGATCAGAAGCAGCTGCACATGGACCCATCTACAAGTAAAGGTAAGATCATAATAACGTTTTTTTTATTAAATGTGTTTTTCATGATAAGGTATGCGCCGGAGTGAGAAGAGGTTTTAAAATAATTAGAGCATGCTTGCTCATTCCGCATGGTTTTGGTAACCGCAGGAGTGAGAAGAGGTTTTAAATTAATTAGCGCCCCTGCGGCTATTCAAGGAAATACGGTATATATACTACATGTATATATTTTAGTTTTGCATGTATTTTTGTATTGTGTTTTCCTTCCACCCCCTTTCTTTATTTATTCTGCTTCTTTCTATCTCCTCCTGCTCCAGTCCAGCAGCTCCAAACACTAAATATATCCAAACATTTCATAAAGTCAAATACAAATTAGGCAAGAAGTATCCCACACTTCTCCTTTGTAAAGTAAATCTGTACAGCATATCTACATTTACAGATCTATATCTACATGAATAATATGATTTGCCTAAAGCGAGGTGGCGACTTGTCCAGGGTGTACCCCGCCTTCCGCCCGATTGTAGCTGAGATAGGCTCCAGCGCCCCCCGCGACCCCAAAGGGAATAAGCGGTAGAAAATGGATGGATGGATGGACTGGACAGGACAGATTTAAAAAAAAAAAAAAAAGATCAACTTAGGACATCCCACAGGCCAAATTGTGGACCCTGGCGGACTGGATCCCTTATTTGGGAACATTGCTTTAGACTTGAAATAAAATTGTTACCAAGTTTTAAACAAATAAATGATGTGCATCAAATTAGGAAAAAATCCTGAATTAGGTTCTGACAATAATATTGCATATGTGTCAAAATATTCCAGTCTTTTTCAAAGTTATATTCAACTATCAAGCAATTAATTTACTCGCTGCAATAAATATTGATTAATCAAAATTCAATGGCGCGATTGCTCTGATTTTAAAAACTAATTTTTAAAGCTTTTTTGAAAAACAGAATCTAGAAGGGTCTTTGGCAACACTGATCCTTCCTGCTATGTTTTCTTATACTCTGGCAGACTAGGTGCTAGTGGTGGGTAGTAATCAATGTTCCCTCTAGTGTTTTATGTGTGTGAGCAAACGAAAAAACTCCCTGAGCATTCAGTGGAGCACATGTGAGCAACATCCGACGTGCGCATTTTGGCCATAGCAGCATCGCATCTGTCCCAAACCTGAATTCATAACAAGTTCAATGTTTTATTATAATAATCAACTGACAGCAGTCATTTTCATGAGATTATTTTCTAATACAGGTGATTTGGCCCTCTTACAATGAAAACAACAACAAAATATTATTTTTCATGAGGTGTGTACTAGTATTGAATGTCTGTGTGGGGTTCCTACTTTGGAAAGAATGTGTACCCTTTTCATTGATCACATTTAGTTCCCCTTAAAACATTCTCATGTTGCACAATGAGATGTAAGCATGGGATAAAGTGTACATTCTGGTAACCGTTGTCTGTAAAATATATATTTTTATGAGCATTTATGTAATCTAGTAACAACATTTCATGATTGTTATCCATAAATTAACATTCTTAATCAGTGACAGTAGAATAAGCACACATCTGATAGGAGTCCAGGTGTAAAGACTTGGGATTTACACTTTATGTGTAGTGTTGGAGGTGTCCGACTTTTTGTGTGGCCTTAAACACATCACTGGTTAAGTGCCATGAGTGCGTGTGTTGGCGCAAGTAAGCGGCTCCTATTAATAAGACAGATGACGAAGAGTTGGTTTTGGCCTGGTGTGTACAGCAGAAAATTACCCTTTTTTCTAGATAGAAGTTTTTTACTAATGTTTTTGGTGTGGTTACGGCCAAATATCAACAGTTTTGCTCGATAAAGTGGTCGATGGAATTCCTGTCCTCTTTAAAGAGGAGTTGACTATCATTGTTGCTGCTTGTTGTCACCTGTCACTCACAGAGTTGCATTGCAAAATCCTACTAAACGAAATAAATGGTTATGTGTTTATTTTGTTTATAGATCAGATTGGATTTTATTTTGTGCACGGCATAGATTGGTTGTGCACAGAGGACGCGTGAGCAGCGCGCAATTGCACAGGCGCGCACCTTAGAGAAAATGGTGGTAGAAATGCGCTACATTTACTCAGTTGTATTTCCTTAGGTAACATTTTGGATAAACTGTACTTGTCAGAGTAGTTTTAATGCAACGTACTTTTTACTTTTACGTGAGTATTTTTTGAGAAAGAAAAGCTACTTTGAGTTTCGATTTTGACCACTATATTTATTTATTATACATCCTATATTTATTTATAATTCATGCTTGCAAAGACATATTCATTTGATTTCTTGTCACATGACTCTGTCTCACCAATCCAACGTTAAGCACGAATAACATTTGACTAGTTCACCAATCAAACGGAGCCTGTAAGTCACATGATCGAACTCATACTACACACAGTAAAAAGTGAAATGATGTTAGACGAGGCTGCACAATTCTTCAATAATTACTTACAAACTACTAAAGAGAACATTTATATCATGCGCTGTCATCTGTGTCAGTAGAAATGTTCACATTTCAGCCTACTTCCAACTAGGGAACACATGTTGCAGTAATTTTTAGATGTTTTTTAATCTTTTAGCTGCATTTATGCTAACATTAGCTCTGATACAACATCATAAGTGACTGTAAAATGTGCATCTTTTGTAGTACATGCTTAGTAGTGTCTTTTACATGTAAACAAACACACACTAATTCTTCAGTATTAAAAAATATGTCTACATAAGAGATATTAATGCTGTGTCAACAGAGACATTATTGAAGACAGTATCTCATTCCCATCCAACACACCTTCTCTCCCAGCTTTCTCAGCGCTGTGAGAACCTCCATCTTCTGCTGCGTGTACACGCCCTTAGACAGCTTCCCCACCATGACGTCTCGGTCCATCTGTGCAGAATGACACACGGCAGGTTGGGAGAGAAAGGCGAGCAAGGAGCGGTGCTAAACAAAAAAAACATGTCCTTCAAACCTCTGCCAGTCTGGTTCTGAGCTGTCCTGGCTGCTTCTTAGCAAACAGTCGGATCACCTCTGGAGTCTTGAAGGCTTGACTGATGGCAGCTTGGATCGCCTGAAGAGAACAACATTGTTAATCAGAACATCATTGGATAAAAATATATGGGGTGCACTACTTGCTGCAACCAGCAGAGGCGCTGTGGATTCAGCCTCAACTAGCCTGCTGTCTGATACAGTAGATTCCCGCTACAACATCCATAAAAAGTAGGGATGTCCGATAATGGCTTTTTGCCGATACCCGATATTCCGATATTGTCCAACTCTTAATTACCGATACCTATATCAACCGATACCGCTATATATACAGTCGTGGAATTAACACATTATTATGCCTAATTTGGACAACCAGGTATGGTGAAGATAAGGCCCTTTTTTTAAAAATGAATACAATAAAATAAGATAAATAAATTAAAAACATTTTTTTGAATAAAAAAGAAAGTAAAACAATATAAAAACAGTTACATAGAAACTAGTAATGAATGAAAATGAGTAAAATTAACTGTTAAAGGTTAGTACTATTAGTGGACCAGCAGCACTCACAATCATGTGTGCTTACGGACTGTATCCCTTGCAGACTGTATTGTTATATATTGATATATAATGTAGGAACTAGAATATTAATAACAGAAAGAAACAACCCTTTTGTGTGAATGAGTGTAAATGGGGGAGGGAGGTTTTTTGGGTTGGTGTACTAATTGTAAGTGTATCTTGTGTTTTTTATGTTGATTTAATAAAAAATAAATGTAAAAAAACAAAAACGATACTGATAATTTAAAAAACGATACCGATAATTTCCGATATTACATTTTAAAGCATTTATCGGCCGATATTAACGGACATCTCTGATAAAAAGCCCTAAAAATTTCTATTTTGGATAATTTAAACCCTATAATTAGTTTTACAGTTATTAAAACATGTTTGAAATTCAGTTTTACACATTTAATAATTACAGGCATACAGTATACAGAATGTACTTCCAAAATGTGCAGTTAGACAACAAGTCTTGTCAAACATCTTCCTGCAGGAAAATGTTGAGCAGTTTGACTTGTAAGACAGCGCCCTCTGCTAGAAGCATACTGTAGCTACAGCGCAATCAAACCATTCTATTTAAGTCCATTTTTTTAAGTCTATTATTTTATTTGTATTACTTGTTTTCATTTGTTTTGCTTTTGTATTTTTTTCTTAATCCTGGTGGCTTAAGGAGTGAAGATATTTTGTTACAAAAGTAACATTTAAAATGTTTGTAACTTAAAACTAATTCCATACAATGTAAAGATGACACATTAGTGCATGGGGATCTACTGGACACAAAACTCTTAACTTGTAAATCAAAATGATTCATGAAACAAAGTTATTGCTATGAATTACACTATTTATTAGTATTTTAATCTAAAATAAAAAATTATATTCAAAGGAAAGAAAACAATTTGGTACAGATACTGCATGTTTTTACCTCACAGTATAGAGCTGTTTTTCTTATCTATCACAAATGCTGTCAAACATTAACTAAAACACTGTTATGTAACTTACATACAGAAACTGTATATACAGTAGATGTCTGTAAGTCTTTTTTTTTTGTTTTTTTTGTTACAAAAACATATTTATGTGCCCTGAAAAGCACCTAATTAACAAAATGTATAATAATATAACTTAATTTAAAAACATATTAATTTTAATCCCCAAGGCAACATTTACTAACAATATCCATCTATCCATTTCCATCGCATGTCCCTTTTGGGGTCACAGGGGGCTGGAGCCTACCCCATCTGCACTTAGGGTACAACCTGGACAAGTCGCCACCTTATTGCAGGGCCGCACAGTTAGACAGAATTATTAATTATGATAATTGGATCCTTTTAGTTTTGCATTTTGTTCGACACAAAGTGATTAGATGCTACTTTCACCCGCTTAAAACAATGAAATCCGATAATAATTCACCATCTACAATATAGTACTATGTACTCAACTGTATGTAGTGAGTCATTATAAATATAAGTATAGAGACCTTTTATTTATTGATTTAAAAAAATGCTATAAAACATGAGCATTTTTTGCCAATATTTTTCTTAAAATTTGTACGAATAATTAATATTTTTTTCATTAATTAAATTATTGTGTAGGACACAGTTATTTTTATTTGCTTTAAAAATAAAAGTATAGTAAGTACAAAAAGTGAGTATCTACTTACTAAAATGTATCTGAAAAAGTATATCAGGATTTTAATAATGCAATGAAAATGCTGGATATAAAAAAATAATTATTTTTATTACACATGAAATGGAACGGAACTTTATTCCTTATGCATCGGTCGGTGACGTCTCTGCGCCGCGACGTGTCTAGATGCAAGAGGTTCCTCTGCTGGCCCCACTATGGACTGGACTCTCACATTATCAACCGTAGCCACTCTGCATCCATTGCACCGGTCGCCCGGAGAAGGGGTTCCCACATCTGCGGTCCCCTCCGAGGTTTCTCACTGCGCCCAATGGGTTAAGTTTTTTCTTGCCCTTACGTGGGATCTGAGCCTAGGATGTCGTTTTGGCTTGTGCAGCCCTTTGAGACACTTGGGCTATATAAATAAACTTTGAGTGATTGATATTGTCAATGTTATTGTCATTGCACTTAAAAAGTACAACATTTCACTATTTGTTCCACTCCTTTTTATTTATTATTAGAGATGTCCGATATTATCGGCCGATAAATGCTTTAAAATGTAATATCGGAAATCATCGGTATTGTTTTTTTAAATTTATTTTTATTAAATCAACATAAAAAACACAAGATACACTTACAATTAGTGCACCAACCCAAAAAACCTCCCTCCCCCATTTACACTCATTCACACAAAAGGGTTGTTTCTTTCTGTTATTAATATTCTGGTTCCTACATTATATATCAATATATATCAATACAGTCTGCAAGGGATACAGTCCGTAAGCACACATGATTGTGCGTGCTGCTGGTCCACTAATAGTACAAACCTTTAACAGTTAATTTTACTCATTTTCATTAATTACTAGTTTCTATGTAACTGTTTTTATATTGTTTTACTTTCTTTTTTATTCAAGAAAATGTTTTTAATTTATTTATCTTATTTTATTCATTTTTTTAAAAAGGACCTTATCTTCACCATACCTGGTTGTCCAAATTAGGCATAATAATGTGTTGATTCCACGACAGTATACATCGGTATCGGTAATTAAGAGTAGGACAATATCGGAATATCGGCAAAAAAGCCATTATCGGACATCCCTATTTATTATACATATTGTAATTTATGTGACTACTGATATTACTCTGGAATGGATTTTTAGTTATATCCTGTGACCAATACATGAATTTTAATTGACAAAAATCAGTCATATGTTATTGGTGTATGATTTGACTCCACTGATCCATTCTGCTTCTTCTTCTTTGTTGTCCAACAACCTCAAGTCACAAGATGCATGCATGTTGTTGTTCTCCTACCAGCTGCATTCCACTCAGCTCATCCACCAGAGTCATGTCTCCTGTCATGATCTTCTTCAGGGAGTCATTGAATTCACTCAGCTGCTCTAATGTCTCCTTCTTTGTCTCCTCATATTCTTCCTCGTCCAGCTCTTCTCTGCAAAGATGCACACATGTAAAGTGCAAGCACGGTCTGCAGGTTGAAAGTGCTCTGCGTGCATCACCTGCATTCTTCCAAGTCCTGAAGCTGCTGCATCAGTCTGTCAAGTTGCTCCTCCATATTTTGTCTCAACTTGCTCGTTTCTGACTTTCCTCGTGAAGCCATCCTCGGTTGAATCTGTTGCGGAACAATATCAAGCTTCAAGCGGGCATGCAACGGGAACTACAGCTAGGACTTAGTAGTGAAGTGAAGTGAATTATATTTATATAGCGCTTTTCTCTAGTGACTCAAAGCGCTTTTACATAGTGAAACCCAATATCTAGTTACATTTAAACCAGTGTGGGTGGCACTGGGCGCAGGTGGGTAAAGTGTCTTGCCCAAGGACACAACGGCAGTGACTAGGATGGCAGAAGCGGGGATCGAACCTGGAACCCTCAAGTTGCTGGCACGGCCGCTCTACCAACCGAGCAATACCATAGTTACACGTTAAATGAGAAAGGCTTACAACAATAATGATATAATGTATCATGACACTCGTTTCATTTTATTTGGTAAATCTGACATTTCAGCAAAGCCACTTAGCTAGCATGCTAAAGGAAAAGAGCTCACCAGGACTGTTTGTAAACAAGTTGGATCAGTAACGCAGTAAGTCAAATATTCACATCCACTTCCCGCATGTGCAGCAAATACACGACAAAAAAAAACCCGACAGAAACCTAACAGAACCACAACCTCTCGAAGCGGTTTAAGCTATTTTGAAGCTATACCGCCGTTTGTGTTGTTTGCGTTCGTGAATGCAGCTCAACGATGCGGGCGCGGTTCGCGTCTTCTTCCTGATTAACTCAACCAATCAGATTGCTCAGGTTACGTCATCACCGGAAGTGAAGTACCGACCAAGGACTGGTAACGTTATTAACTACTTCTTCAACCTTTTTATAGTACTAGTCAAATATATATCATCCGAGTATTTTCTCTTGGTCTATATTTAATCAATGTGTATGTGTTCTCTCAGAGGGAGTTAAACCTCGCCATCTTTGGTTAGAAACACAGCGAATCACTGTTTAACATCGCTACTAAAAGCACCTGACGACCTAGCACACCATATTATATTTCATATTTCATTTCATTTCAAGAACCAGATAGAGGTCTGCTGCTTGTGGGTTCTTTTTTTGTAAACGCAATTTCAATATTGCTCCTTCTCATGCGGGTTGCGGCTGAGCTGAAGCCTATCCCAGTAAACTTTGGGTTAGATCGAGGTGCATACACCATGGACTGCTCGCCAGTCTTTTTGATTGATTGAAACTTTTATTAGTAGATTGCACAGTTCAGTACATATACCGTACAATTGACCACTAAATGGTAACACCCGAATACGTTTTTCAACTTGTTGGGGTCCACGCAAATCAATTCATGGTACAAATATATACTATCATCATAATTCAGTCATCACACAAGTTAACCATCAGAGTATATGCATTGAATTATTTACATTATTTACAATCCGGGGTGTGGGATGAGGAGGGTTTGGTTGATAACAGCACTTCAGTCATCAACAATTGCATCATCAGAGAAATGGACATTGAAACAGTGTAGGTCTGACTTGGTAGGGTATGTACAGCGAGCAGAGAACATAGTGAGTTCAGATAGCATAAGAACAAGTATATACAAACCCCGTTTCCATATGAGTTGGGAAATTGTGTTAGATGTAAATATAAACGGAATACAATGATTTGCAAATCCTTTTCAACCCATATTCAATTGAATGCACTACAAAGACAAGATATTTAATGTTCAATCTCATGAACTTTATTTATTTTTTGCAAATAATAATTAACTTAGAATTTCATGGCTGCAACATGTGCCAAAGTAGTTGGGAAAGGGCATATTCACCACTGTGTTACATGGCCTTTCCTTTTAACAACACTCAGTAAACGTTTGGGAACTGAGGAGACACATTTTTTAAGCTTCTCAGGTGGAATTCTTTCCCATTCTTGCTTGATGTACAGCTTAAGTTGTTCAACAGTCCGGGGGTCTCCGTTGTGGTATTTTAGGCTTCATAATGCGCCACACATTTTCAATGGGAGACAGGTCTGGACTACAGGCAGGCCAGTCTAGTACCCGCACTCTTTTACTATGAAGCCACGTTGATGTAACATGTGGCTTGGCATTGTCTTGCTGAAATAAGCAGGGGCGTCCATGGTAACGTTGCTTGGATGGCAACATATGTTGCTCCAAAACCTGTATGTACCTTTCAGCATTAATGGAGCCTTCACAGATGTGTAAGTTACCCATGTCTTGGGCACTAATACACCCCCATACCATCACAGATGCTGGCTTTTCAACTTTGCACTTATAACAATCCGGATGGTTCTTTTCCTCTTTGGTCCGGAGGACACGACGTCCACAGTTTCCAAAAACAATTTGAAATGTGGACTCGTCAGACCACAAAACACTTTTCCACTTTGTATCTGTCCATCTTAGATGAGCTCAGGCCCAGCGAAGCCGACGGCGTTTCTGGGTGTTGTTGATAAACGGTTTTTGCCTTGCATAGGAGAGTTTTAACTTGCACTTACAGATGTAGCAACCAACTGTAGTTACTGACAGTGGGTTTCTGAAGTGTTCCTGAGCCCATGTGGTGATATCCTTTACACACCGATGTCGCTTTTTGATGCAATACAGCCTGAGGGATCAAAGGTCACGGGCTTAGCTGCTTACGTGAAGTGATTTCTCCAGATTCTCTGAACCCTTTGATGATATTACAGACCGTAGATGGTGAAATCCCTAAATTCCTTGCAATAGCTGGTTGAGAAAAGTTTTTCTTAAACTGTTCAACAATTTGCTCACGCATTTGTTGACAAAGTGGTGACCCTCGCCCCGTCCTTGTTTGTGAATGACTGAGCATTTCATAGAATCTACTTTTATACCCAATCATGGCACCCACCTGTTCCCAATTTGCCTATTCACTGGGATGTTCCAAATATGTGTTTGATGAGCATTCGTCAACTTTATCAGTATTTATTGCCACCTTTCCCAACTTCTTTGTCACATGTTGCTGGCATGAAATTCTAAAGTTAATGATTATTTGCAAAAAAAAAAAGTTTATCAGTTTGAACATCAAATATGTTGTTTTTGTAGCATATTCAACTGAATATGGGTTGAAAATTATTTGCAAATCATTGTATTCCAATTATATTTACATCTAACACAATTTCCCAACTCATACGGAAACGGGGTTTGTACATTAGAAATACTTTTTGATTATTTACATTTGGTTATTTACATTCCGGGGAGGTGGGATGTGGAGGGGGGAGGGTGTTAGTCAAGGGTTGAAGTTGCCTGGAGGTGTTGTTTTAGTGCGGTTTTGAAGGAGGATAGAAATGCACTTTCTTTTACACCTGTTGGGAGTGCATTCCATATTGATGTGGCATAGAAGGAGAATGAGTTCAGACCTTTGTTAGATCGGAATCTGGGTTTAACGTGGTTTGTGGAACTCCCCCTGGTGTTGTGGTTATGGCGGTCATTTACGTTATGGAAGTAGTTTGACATGTACTTCGGTATCAGTGAGGTGTGGCGGATTTTATAGACTAGGCTCAGTGCAAGTTGTTTAACTCTGTCCTCCACCTTGAGCCAGCCCACTTTGGAGAAGTGGGTTGGAGTGAGGTGTGATCTGGGGTGGAGGTCTAAAAGTAACCTGACTAGCTTGTTCTGGGATGTTTAGAGTCTAGATTTGAGAGTTGAGGTGCTAGGGTACCAGGAGGTGCAAGCGTAATCGAAAAAGGGTTGAACGAGAATTCCCGCTAGAATCTTCAAGGTGCTTTTGTTGACCAGAGAGGAGATTCTGTAGAGAAATATCGTTCGTTGGTTGACCTTTCTGATTACCTTGGTTGCCATTTTATCACAGGAAAGATTAGCTTCTAGAATGGAACCTAGGTAGGTGACCTCATCTTTCCTGGTGATAACAATGTCACCCACTTTTATAGTAAAGTCAATGACTTTCTTGAGATTGATTTGGGACCCAAATAGGATGGATTCCGTTTTACCTAAGTCAATCACAGGCCAGGGCACTTACGATATAAACAAGGGGTGTCAAACTCATTTTAGATCGGGGGCCACATGGAGAAAAATCTACTCCCAAGTGGGCCGGACTGGTAAAATCACGACACGATAACTTAAAAATAAAGACAACTTCAGATGTTTTCTTTGTTTAAAAATAGAACAAGCACATTCTGAAAATGTACAAATCATACTGTTGTTGGGGTGTTTTTTTTTTACACTTACATGTTGCCGTTTATAGTATTCTATCTTTATTTGTCGTTATTTATACTTTCCGAATAAATGATGTGACAATGTTCATCAGTCAACTCATTGGTGTTCATTTTCAATACATCAAGATAAAAACATATCAAAATCAAATTACAGGATGCTATTTATGTAGTTTGCTCATTTTCTTCAAATGGTGTACTAACATCATCCATCCATCCATCCATGTTCTACCGCTTGTCTCTTTTTGGGGTCGCGGGGGGTGCTGGAGCCTATCTCAGCTGCATTCGGGCGGAAGGCGGGGTACACCCTGGACAAGTCGCCACCTCATCGCAGAGCCAACACAGATAGACAACAATCACACTCACATTCACACACTATGGCCAATTTAGTGTTGCCAATCAGCCTATCCCCAGGTGCATGTCTTTGGCGGTGGGAGGAAGCGGGGAGAACATGCAAACTCCACACAGAAAGATCCCGAGCCCGGGATTGAACTCAGGACTACTCAGGACCTTCGTACTCTGAGGCACATGCACTAACCCCTGTGCCACCGTGCTGCCCACTAACATCATGTGGTTTATTTTTTTTACATATATAGCATAATTTACAAAAATACAAAGAATTGCTATTGCGACATCTAGTGGGCACATGTAGAACAGCAGTTTCTTTCATTCAAAAATTTCGGCTCATTTTTATACTTAGCAAACTCATCCCGCGGGCCGGATAAAATCTGTTCGTATATTTGACACCCCTGATACAACAATCCACACTCACATTCACGCTAGTGGAAAATTTAGAGCCTCTTTTTAGTCCAACATGTACGATTTTGGGATGTGGGAGGAAGCATGATACCTGGAGAATCCCACACAGCATGCAAACTCCACAGGGAGATGTTCGGACCCTGATCACTGGACCAGCGATGGCTCCAGGATTTTTTCTCTCCCGGGGCTAAGGGGGGCTTTACCGATTCGTTGGGTGCGATGGAAATAATTAATTTTCATCACTTAAGTTCAGATTTTTTTAACAAAATCACTTATGATTCACAGCGCAAGCATGCTTGATATAAAAGTAGTATTAACTGAATTTGACCAAAGAATAGTCAATAAAATAGTTAAGCTTAACACAAGCAATAGTGACAAACTTGTTTCGTGTGCTAAATTATATGGAGCCAAAACACTGCCAGTAAGTTTTGGTATTGGAAATAAATGGCATCGTAGAGAAAGTTGTATTGGCACTGAAACAAGTTTGGGCATTGTAACATGTTGAATTAAACAAAAGAATACCAATTTTGAAATACAATATTTTTGGTGGACATTTTTTGTATCATGACATGTTTTTAAAGGCCAGTCTTCATATTTTTCCGGGGGGTTTTTTTCTTTAACGTTTCCTTTTTCACAATAACTTCTATTTTTTTACAGTTTGGCAGTTATTTGACATGAACGGCAGGTGCCTGTGGGAGTGGCTTACTACAAGTTTACTTGACTTGAGCTTGCAGATAAAACAGCGTAGATAAAGATAGGATTTCCAAGGAAGTCTTTTGATATGCGTTTGGAAAGATGAACCCGGTTGCGGGATTGACCACAGAAAGATGGACTCCCGGAGACGATTGGCTGCCACAAGGCTGTCCCATTTTGTGTGTGGCCTTTGTTGCGTTCGACCAGTCTTCCTTTCAAGGAATAAAACACACTGGTCAATCCCAAATTCTTTTGGATGACACATTGTATATGTTGAGTAAAAAGGACCCCAGAGACAGAATGATATAATACAAAGGTTTTTTAATAAAGCTTTAGGAGACCAGCCCTTACAACGTGACAATAGCATCATCAGGAAGAGGTCTACCGGTAAATCCAAACAAAAAGAGTCAGTTTATGTACAGCGAAAACAGCCCCTCTCGCCTAGAGAGGAGCACAGCTGCGTCTTCAAAACAGATAAGAACTTGCCAAAACAGCTCTGTGAGCCGACCAACAGAAGCCCTTCAGACAAAACAAAAAGTTTACTAGCGGACATAAGATAAAAGCAAGGAGATCACGAAAAGACACACTACATAGGAAAATATTAGCTGCTTTAAACAATGACTATGGGTTAAAAAAGAACACTTAAAAATATCTAATTCTCACACCTATTTTACGTGGCTCCCTTTCTATGAAGGAGGAAGTATGAATGAAGGCACGATTGTTTTGTAAATAGCTTCACATTTTTGGGACAAATCCCAAATACAACACAGCTCGTACCAATAGGTACTGCAAGAAAAGTTGGTTTTGCATAATGGGGCGCTAAAATGCTGGGGGGGCTCAACTGGGGCAAAACAGATTTCTGACTGGGCTATAGCCCCCCTAGCTCACATGTAGTGCCGTCCACACACTGGAGTGTTTATTTGTTTGAAATGGATCCCCATTAGTTGCTACACAGCAAAACACAAGTATCCCTGAGGAGTACCATCACACAAGACATCAAAACAAAAACTGAACAATACACTCAAGAACAAAGGATATGCATATAAAAGGCTTTACATAAAACAGTACTACAATACATCTATTAAAAACAGTTTTTATACTAAATAAAGAATACAAGTAATACAAAAAAACTGACATTAGTGTAGTATCTCTTTAAGCTTTAAGCCTTTCTTTGGCACGCATGAGCAAATAACGGCGCAATAATTACAGGTAAGGTAAGACAACACAAATGACTGTAAAACGTGTTTGATAAAATAATAATTTATAAAATAAACACATCTATCAATAACTGAAACAGTCCTGCCTAATTTTGGAGCCAATCTTGTTTATATGATAAGACCAATTAAATTAGTTATTAATGGGTATTTATGCTCCAAAGAAATGCCCTTCAAAGTGAGCAAGAGAGGCTGCACATTCTTTAATGTGTGTTTTAAGCACAACTTTATATATTTTGTTTTACTGTGGTTTAAAAAGGACTTATTAAGCAAGATTAACTTTTCTTACCTATTGGTACCTGTTATTGTGTATTTGGGATCTGCATGAGTCCTGAAAATTTGAAATTAAACCTTGGAGGCATTGCGGAGATTATAATAAAAAAAAATATTGCCTACCTTCATACTTAAGCCAAATAAGCAGTTTGGTTTGCACAACCTGTTTTTCGCACCAATTATGTCACCGTATTATCCATATTTGGTTTAAAATGAACCCAAACTGCTTTGCGCGTCTGCCAATGTAGTCCAACACTGTAGTCAATAAGCTCTTTCTTTTTCTCTATTCTCTTGTTGTGGGGCAGACTGGGTCGTACATGGACATGCATCTTCCACCGTAACCATTTCTAATACAAATTAGTATATAGTTCAAACTTAATCTGTCAGTAGACCTGCTATAGAAATGCTAAAACTACAATAAAAATGGTGGGGAAAAGACTTAGTCGAAGTGGAGCCAAATATGCAAGACCGCCTTTAAAACGGCACATCCTGAAGAGACGGTCAGAAAGCGGCTTGAAAAGCTCTGTAAAACATAATGCAATTTGACCAAAGAACCACCATTACATGTTATGTCATACGTGCCAACCTTGAGACCTCCAATAAAGGGGGTGGGGGCCTTGGCCGGGTGTGTGTGTGTGGGGGGGGGGGGGGGGGGGGGGGTGCGTGGTTAAGAAGAGAGTATATTTACAGCTAGAATTCACCAACTCAAGTATTTCATATATATATATATATATATATATATATATATATATATATATATATATATATACACACAAGTATTGAATTCTAGCTATATATATATATATATATATATATATGTATTTATTTATTTTATTATATATAAATAAAAGAAATACTTGAATTTTAGTGTTCATTTATTTACACATATACACACACAACACTCATCTACTCATTGTTGTACTTGAAAGTACAATGCTTTGTTAAGGGTTGAATTGTCCATCCTCTTTCTATTCTCTGTCACTATTTTTCTAACCATGTTGAACACCCTCTCTGATGATGCATTGCTGTGTGGCACGCACAAAAGTGCTTTCATCAAATGCACGATAGTGTGGAATCTTCCATCTCTCCCTAGCATGGCCCAAAACCGGTCAATCCTTGCTTCCTGGGGAAGATCTTCCCTGGCAAGCAATTGGTACTCCTGTACTTGTACCCGGAGGCTGGTCAGGTCCAATCGCAGCTGCGGCAGACTTTTTTGGGGGGGGCGTGGCCTCCAGCTCCGGCTGAATACCGGGAGTTTGTCGGGAGAAAATCTCTGTCGGGAGGTTGTCGGGAGAGGCGCTGAATATCGGGATTCTCCCGCTAAAAACGGGAGGGTTGGCAAGTATGTGTTATGTAGACCACAAGGAGGTGTTTTAAACGTAGAAAAAAAATCATAATTTCACCCATTACTGTCAACCCAACTGGACAGAGTCCCCTTCACATTGCCATTATTTAAAATACTTATATTACTTAAAGATTAGTGTAATGTAGTCAACTGCATGCATAGTTATAGATGCACTTTTTTTACCATCAAAAAAAGATCATTACCAAAAATAGAGAAGAGCAAAGGACCAAGGCAGCTGCCTTGGGGAACTCCGCAGAGCATTAGAAAGGTTACCATTAAAATATACAGATTAAGACCTGATAGTTAAATAGTTCTCCATCCAGCTAATTGCACAATCTGTAAAACCAGATGCTGAAAGCATTCTAAACAGTAAACTGTGATCTGTAACATTGAACGCTGCACTAAATCTGTAAAGTTGACGTGCAGACCAACCCACTTATTGAGACCTATATTTACAAGATCAACATTAAAGTAATTGGCTTTTTTTCCTTTCTTGAAGGGTTAGCCGTGTTCTAGAATGAGGCATGGAGGATGAGAGGAGAACAAGGGTGGTCCTTCTGGCATGTGGGTCCTTTAACCCTGTCACCAACATGCACTTGAGGATGTTTGAACTGGCCCGAGATCACCTGGAAGACACAGGTTGGGCCAAATCTGATGTGTAGCCATTCTGCAATTGTTTCAAATTGGTGTGGTGACTAAATGACTAAAATGGAATTTTGAAAGGGCGCTACAAGGTGGTGAAAGGCATCATCTCTACAGTTGGGGATGGTTACAAGAAGAAAGGGCTGATTGAGGCTTTCCATCGTGTGAAAATGGCCAGACTGGCCACAGACAACTCCGAGTGGATCACTGTGGATGCGTGGGAAAGCTTGCAGCCTGAGTGGGTGGAGACAGCCAAAGTGATTCGGTGAGTAAAGTTAGTACACAACTGGGCCTGCGCCCATAGTTAGTAAATCAATTAATTGAACGGTAAATGCAAATGAACTCTATAACTTTGCAGTCATCGTTATAATACAATGTCCGATGTGTGTATATTTTGACGTCAAACAAGTGAGCAGGATTAGCCTATCAACACGGACGAACAGACAGAAGTATGCCAAATATGTTGGAAAGCAACAACAACCAAGCAAACCACTCAACCCAGTTTTTCCAACTGGGGAAGAAGCTGCATTTCAAGATATTAAAGCACTTTAATATTTATTCAAGTAGCTAGAGGTCGACATAGCTTAGTATTTCAACCTTGGGAAAGAAGAAAGTGAGTGGGAAGGACAGTGCTGAGAAGAAGGAGTGGATGATATTCGTTGAATTAAAGAAAGAAATCATCAAAAACATGACAGAGCGTGTAGCCGACTTAGCGAAGCAATTTGGGCGTATCACTGCTTGTCTGCACCATACTGAAGCTAAATGAATCTAACGCCAGCCAAGAATGTTAAAATAATAGCCAAACGGCGGACGTTTATCCATAAAAATATGGAAAAGCTGCTGATTGTGTGTTTGACAGAAAGGCCGCAGGAAGGAGATACTGTAGTCCACTCTCCAAGGTCAATGCTGTACAGTATTATGACATTACTTCATAAAACAATTGTAGTTTTTGTAGTACACTCTATTGTATTGTTTTTATACAATATTTCCTATCTAAAAGTTTGTTTTTCTTTTTAAAAGCCCTGTTACATGTGACCAATGTGAGGGGAGGTGGAGAGGGGATGGAGGAGAAGAAGGACGAAGGTAGAGGGTTGTTTAATGGCGCTTTATAACTGTTCAGAGAGGTAGCCCCTTTTTTGTGTGTCTTCCTACTGGGAAAATGTTCATTCCTATGTTATACTAAGATATGTGTATGTACTGAGCCTTCTCTGTTGCGGGTCCCAAACTCTGGAACGATCTCCCTCTACATGTGAAACAGGCCTCTTCTTTGGCTATTTTTAAGACCCTTCTTAAAACCCTTTTTTATTCATTGGCTTTTAACCCAGCATGAGACTTTAAACTGTTTTTAACTCTTAACTTTTTTAACTTTTTTTTAACTTTTTAACTGCTTTTTATCTAACAAATTGTTCTTAGGGTAATTTGTATTTGCTTTTTCAATGTGTATTTTACTTCTGTTTTAAATGTTATTTTTTAGTCTGTCCTTTGCCTCTATTTCTTTGTGGTGTACAGCCCTTTGTTCTTCAACTGTGCTTGTTTTTAAAGGGCTTTATAAATAAAGTTGGTATGGTATGGTATGGTACTGACTTTTACATGTATTAAATGCCCAAAAAAAACAATAAAAAGTTAAACAATTTGAAAAAAAAGCATGTTACATCTGTTTTTTTGGGGGCCAAGCACCAATTAAAATAATATTATTCATTTCAATGGGAGGCGTTGATTTGAGTTAAGAGCTCCGTCACAGAACCAACCTCGCAAGCAAAAATGCTGTTATATCATTTATCGGCATTCATTTGTGGGACAATATATATTGTCCAGCAAAATGTATTTTTATTTATATATTTATTTGACAGGGACAGTACAATTAAACATTGCTACCCATAGGTAACCAATGTCAAAGTACATAAGACTTGTAGCCACAGGCTAATTTGCAACCCTCATCCCTGGTTAGACTTTTAAAGAAAAGTTGAGAAAAGTGTAAAACACATATAAAAGGATTAAAACAAGTACAAAATAAAAACACATTGGAAATAATTGGCCTCATTTGTCCATGCTACATCCAGTTCTAGTGGTCACACTTCTGATTTTCCTTAAGCCACTTTTTCAGTTTTGTGGAGAAAAGTTGAATGTATTATCGGGCCAGGTTTATACACACACCTTCATTCCTGGATTTAAGTGTACCATCACTTTACAGACAAGTTACATAATGTTTGAAAATATTGGACTGTGACGAGGTAACCACCATTTTAAGACGAGACTGCGATTAGTGTTGGTCGCAAAGATGACAACGCTGAAAACCCCTTTAAAAAGGAGCATGTTGCAGCCCTGGAGCTTAATGTCAAACCAGTTTCACTTTCACTTTTATCGCACACAGTTGTTTACTCCATTGTATTTTCTCCTTTTGTTCTGTGTGTCCTCAGGCATCATTGCTCACAGCTGACAGCAGACAGCGAGCAGGACGGTGACAACGTAGACACCGTCAAGTACGCCAAAAAGAGACGCATTGAGGAGAATTATGTTGAGAGTGCATCTCATCACAACAACGGAGGTCAGGCCAACACTATGTGCAATTATTTGACAATTCAGTTTTTTTTTTATTTAACAAATCACTAGTTGACACCCTCTACCTCTATGTGTTTGCTCTCTGCTTTACAACATTTTGTCACACACTTAACCAGAATGTTAAAATCTATGCATCCAAGAATTCTATAGTACAGTGAAAATACTTGATCAACAATTTTCTGTATTAAAAAGCTTTTGAGGGTTTTTTTGGACATGTTTTCAAGACAACACTCTGAAGTAAGTTTTAAAGTGCTTAACCCTAAAAACACAAAATATGATGACATTGAATTTTTTGTTGTTGTTATCCTATTGCTTGTATTCAGTCACGTGACTTATTCCCGGAAGTGAAAAACAGTGGTGGTCAACCAAGCCAAGATGGCTGTTTTGCAGCTAGCAGCGTGCGAACTCTTTGAGCAAAAAAAATAATGCAATGGAATAGCTCCTTATACTTTATCAAAAAAAGATTTGTTGAGTGATGTCAATAATTATTCTTTGGTGGAGTTCCTAGACATATCGAACTATCTTATGTTCTAGACGTCATTCTACACCACAAAACAGATGGAAACTTAGAGGTCTTCAACTACTTGGTTTGTGGCTGGGTCTAGGAAATTGGTATCAAGACTCTCCCAGATAAATATGCATCGTTTTTGCTCGGGTAAGGTTGCATTTCATGATTTGTCTTTGCATCTTGCGAGGACTCGTCCATGTAAAATAACTGTTATGATATAGCACCTGACAGCTGACATTCATGACTGCATATCCATTTAACATACTAACAATTTCTGAATAATCCCCAAATTTGATATTTGTCCTGTTGTCATATGTACTTTGTACATTTGTGTACAAAATAAACAAGAGGGGAAACGTAGAAGTACCTTTCCTGACAAAGTATCATTGACGCTGACTTTCTGGTTTCTGTTTGTTCAAAATTAAAATACAAATAATATCAAGATGATCCTTCAATGGGAAACACTAAACTTTAGAAATATGTCAAACAAACCTTTAACTAAGTTATCATTGCAAATGTGTGCGTTTTTCGACTCTGTTCCCTTGGACTAGATTGTGTGCCACTTGTGTCGTTGTCTTTTGTAAAATCTGGCACTCTTCCGCCCTTCTTGATTACCTCTCAAGGAACTCTGAATAAATGTTTATCCTTTTCGCGATTTGAACGGTTCGTACAACCCAAAACAACGCAATCAAAGGGCTTTTTTCTTCAAGAAAGGCTAAATGCTGCCTAGTACCCATTGAGAACAGACGCTGGCTTGACCACCACGCATATTTAATGAGCCGGACGTGACATCATGTATATCCAAGCAATTGACTAATTTTTTTAAATAAGATTAATCACGCTTTTAAATGTGGATTGATCATGATTAATTACAGGTGATCACTTGCTTGCATAATTTAAATTAACTTAAAAAAAGAGGCCAACATTGGGACACAAATGCAATTTATATTGGATAATGAAGCATAAATGTGTCAAATTTAGGAAGATGTATGGTCCCAACAACTGACATTAATAACATTTGTTTATGTAGCTGCAGTATTTATTTGGTGTTTTGTCAATTTGGGTGTGGATAGGGATAGAATGTTGTTATGGTTCTTGTACTGTACGACCAAATTAAGCAGTACTGTTAAAGAGCAAGAAAACCCTCATTTAGATACTGTTAATATGTAAACAATGTTGTTTTAGTGCAATCTCCTTAGTTATAAAAAACATTAATAAATGAAAAAAATTCCAAATACAAACATCCACACATACGTGACGTCTCTCCCCTACAGTAAGCCCACATCTCATGATACTATGCGGCGCCGACGTTCTGGAGTCCTTCAGTATCCCCAACATGTGGAAGCAGGAAGACATTGCCGAGATCGTGGGCCGCTTCGGCATGGTGTGCGTCACGCGCGGCCGTGCCGAGCCCTACAAGTTCATCTACCAGTCAGACGTGCTGTGGAAGCATCGCCAGAACATTCACGTGGTCCCCGAGTGGGTCACCAACGACATCTCCTCCACTCACGTGCGCCGGGCGCTTCGTCGCGGTCAGAGCGTCCGGTACCTGCTGCCAGACAGTGTGCTGTGCTACATCCAAGAGCACCAACTCTACAGCGCTGAGAGCGAGCAGAAGAACGCCGGTGTGGTTCTCGCGCCCCTTCTGAAATACGCAGGTGACCCCTCATTTAAATAACTGCTTTTACTGTAAAACGACGGCATTTGTCGACGCTCCTTCCGTGCCTGCTACACAGAACACCAAAATTTCACAATTTTTTAAGAGGATCAGTTTCAAACATACAGTACATGTTTTTGTAGGCATAGTTAGTTTTTTATTAGCTGATATTTTAACTCAGGTTACTCTTGTACACTTTCTACAAGTAGATACACACTGGTCACATCCTCCACAGTAACTAGAGCAGGGCATTCTCACCTTGCACTCCCATGAGTTGTTTGGATAGTGCTGTATGTGTACAAATGAAAGATCGCCACTGGAAATCAAATAAAACAGCTGCCTTTTGTTTTCCAAATCTGATGTCTTTTTTTATTATTATTGTCACACTGATCAAAATGTCATGGTGTTAAAACTGGTTTTATTTGATTGACATGGTGTTTGTAGTCTGCCACAGACATGACAAATATCAACTACATGGTCATCACATCATAGCATGTTCCTATTTTCAAATAAAGAAAGAAAAGAACAGAATACTGTATGTGTAAAAATAGATCTAGACCAGGGGTCGGCAACCCGCGGCTCTAGAGCCGCATGCGGCTCTTTAGCGCCGCCCTAGTGGCTCTCTGGAGATTTTTCAAAAATGTATGAAGAATGGAAAAAGATGAGGGGAAAAAAATCTATTTTTTTGTTTTAGTACGGTTTCTGTAGGAGGACAAACGTGACACAAACCTCCTTAATTGTTATAAATCACACTGTTTACATTAAACATGCTTCACTGATTCGAGTATTTGGCGAGCACCGTTTTGTCCTACTAATTTTGGCGGTCCTTGAACTCACCTTATAGTTTGTTTACATGCAGAACTTTCTCCGACTTGCTAGGACGTGTTTTATGCCACTTCTTTTTCTGTCTCATTTTGTCCACCACACTTTTAACGTTGTGCATGAATGCACAAAGGTGAGTTTTGTTGATGTTATTGACATGTGTGGAGTGCTAATCAGACATATTTGGTCACTGCATGACTGCAAGCTAATCGATGCTAACATGCTATTTAGGCTAGCGATATGTACAATAATATTGCATCATTATGCCTCATTTGTAGCTATATTTGAGGTCATTTAGTTTCCTTTAAGTCCTCTTAATTCAATTTATATCTCATGACACATGTAATATGGCTTTTAATTTTTTGCGGCTCCAGACAGATTTGTTTTTGTATTTTTGGTCCAATATGGCTCTTTCAACATTTTGGGTTGCCGACCCCTGATCTAGACAGTGATGAAAGAGGCATTTGTCATAATAAATAGTAAGTTAAATACAGTAGTTGCCCACCTATTTGTGGTTTGACAAACCCTCATTAGGTGGTTTGATGGCGTTGTCTGCGGGGGGGAAAGACTGCTGCATTTTTGGTTGAAAAAAAGAGATAAAGAAGTAAAATACAGTACTATGTCATCAGTTTCTGATTTATTAAATTGTATAACAGTGCAAAATATTGCTCATTTGTAGTGGTCTTTCTTGAACTATTTGGAAAAAAAGATATTAAAAAAAAACTAAAAACTTGTTGAAAAATAAACAAGTGATTCAATTATAAATAAAGATTTCTACACATAGAAGTAATCATCAACTTAAAGTGCCCTCTTTGGGGATTGTAATAGAGATCCATCTGGATTCATGAACTTAATTCTAAATATTTCTTCACAAAAAAATAAATCTTTAACATCAATATTTATGTAACATGTCCACAAAAAATCTAGCTGTCAACACTGAATATTGCATTGTTGCATTTCTTTTCACAGTTCTTTTTGGCAGACATTTTAGTGAGGGTCAAACCATCATGGCATGGGGGAAACTCTGGGTTTATGGTAATGAATGGAATAGCCTACTTGATTTGATGTTCAGTTTATGAAATGACATTCATATTTTGTTGAAGTATTATTCAATAAATATATTTATAAAGGATTTTGGAATTGTTGTTATTTTTAGAATATTTAAAAAAGATCTCACGTACCCCTTGGCATACCTTCAAGTACCCCCAGGGGTACGCGTACCCCCATTTGAGAACCACTGCTCTAAACTATCAAAGGTAGTCATTTTTAGACCTTTTTATGGGTTTGACCATTAATTGCATTTGTATATGATATAAATAAAACATTTTAAATCACAATCATTTTTGAATTTTGATTAATCATTCTTAATCACAGGTTATTAATACTCACTTGCATAATTTAAAATGACTTAAAACACGCCCTAAAATTTGGACACAAATGCAATTATTTTGCCAGAATGTCATACAGGAACTTTTTTTATTGTTTTACTTGAATCAACGTCATTTATTTGCTCAAAACTTGGTAATAGTTTAACCTAGAGTACGGTACAGTGAGGTTCAAGGTTCAAGGGTTTTATTGGTCACATGCAGAGTACACCACAGTGAAATGCTTTTTCCATGCTCTTCAGATATTGCGTAGAGTGGGATCCAAACACTAGTTGCTGAATCTAATACACTAAATACAAAAAAATACAACAATTTGAATAGCTCTGATGTACATTAATTACAAGACAATAAGTTGCACAATAAGTCCCAGTAGTTAGGGTAGAAGTATCAGTACAAGTAAAAGTACAGTAGTCACATACAGTACTAGTGCAATATCAAATAGTATATACAGTATACACAGTATATACTGTATAGGAAGTAATAGGAAGTGAGGGTGTTTTTTTGGTGTCACTTTACCAGCGAGCACACCAGTCTCCTCACTCATCTCTTCATGTTGACACATACTGTACATTAATAATAATAATGGAATAGATTATATAACACTTTTCTATCGACTTGATACCCATTGACCTGATCACACCTGCGAATAAACATTAGTAATGTTTTATTTCTTGTGATTAATCACTATGAGTTAACTCGTTATTTTTGGCAGCCCAAACTTTTTTGATATTTGCAGGTGTCTTGGAATCCAACTGTAGCGAATAGCAAACATTTACTAGAAAAAGAAAATAATAATAATTCCATAAGGTAATACAGAAGTTAGCAATACTGACATAAACATTGTGTATCAATTGGGCAGTAGTTTATTTAATAAAAATACATGAAGGCGCATAACTAAGTGACCAGTGCTACAAAACATTGTTTTAAAGTGCGGATCATTCAAACTAAATATCACCTAGTAAGGTAATTACACTGTTGTAGAACAACTTTGGCGTGTTTTTGTGTGCAACATTTGCACTTTCAATCTGGAGGCCGTTCTTCATGCCACAGTGAGCGTCAGTGCCTGTGTCAATATGATGTTTGTTTCTTGACAGACTGGTGTGTCTCTTCAACCAGTCTGTGATAACAAGGAAGCAAATGTACACAGTTGCTTTTTGGGCCTGCAGCCAGCTAGAACATTTTTTTGTCCTACTGATAGCAAGTGATTGTATATTGTATTTGTAATACCTCATCATTATATTAGACACAGTATAGGTCCGAGCTGTTACTATTGTGTTGTGTTGTCTGCAAGAGAAGCCACGAAAGCATTAAGAGCTTCTTGACGTACTTAATTACACCTGTCACACCAGCTTCCTTTGTTGGGAGGAACGCCTACTTCTATTACCTCCAGTGGATAAACAACATTATTAGGAGAACTGCTTTGTGGACTAGTCGCTACAAACCCACGTTGGTATATGCCTGGCCGGGGCCAGCAAATATGTTTTCCAGGTTCTGTGGCACGTGGGACATGATCAGCAATGTCAACTTTGAGGGCTACATGATTGCATTAGGTAAAATATTGAAATATTGATTTTCTTCTGTTTTTGACTTTGTGTGTGTGAAACTAATGGGGTTTTTTTTAGCTAATACCTGTATATAGACAAAAGCATTGGGACACTTTTCAGCAATATGATTTTTTTGTCTATTTATACAGAAAACAACTCTGTTCTGATTAATTACCAAATATATTTAATAGGGCTGCGAATCTTTGGGTGTCCCACGATTCGATTCAATATCGATTCTTGGGGTCACGATTCGATTATAAATCGATTTTTTTCGATTCAACGCGATTCTCGATTCAAAAACGATATTTTTTTTATTCAAAACAATTCTCTATTCATTCAATACATAGGATTTCAGCAGGATCTACCCCAGTCTGCTGACATGCAAGCAGAGTAGTAGATTTTTGTAAAAAGCTTTTATAATTGTAAAGGACAATGTTTTATCAACTGATTGCAATAATGTAAATTTGTTTTAACTATTAAATAAACCAAAAATATGACTTATTTTATCTTTGTGAAAATATTGGACACGGTATGTTGTCAAGCTTATGAGATGTGATGCAAGTGTAAGCCACTGTGTTTTGAATTGTTTTTTTGTTGTTGTTGTTTTTTTTATGTCTAATGATAATGTCAATGAGGGATTTTTAATCACTGCTATGTTGAAATTGTTACTAATATTGATACTGTTGATAATATTCATTTTTGTTTCACTACTTTTGGATTGTTCTGTGTCGTGTTTGTGTCTCCTCTCAATTGCTCTGTTTATTGCTGTTCTGAGTGTTGCTGGGTCGGGTTTGGTTTTGGAATTGGATTGCATTGTTATGGTATTGCTTTGTATTATTTTGTTGGATTGATTAATAAAAAAAAAAAAAAAAATTTAAATCGATATTTGAAAAATGAGAATCGATACTGAATCGTACAACGTGAGAATCGCGATTTGAATTCGAATCGATTTTTTCCCACACTCCTAATATTTAATGAAGTTCCTATACAGCAGGGTTATTCTCAGACTCCCAAAATGCAACACGGAACGAATATATTTACATTATTCACATGTGAATAATGCTGTATAATAGACTGTATTTATATTATTTACTTGTGAATAATGCTGTATAGTATTTATTGTCTATTGTGAGCGAACTGTGGTGCTGAATTTCCCCCAGGGATCAATACAGTACTTTCTATTCTATTCTATTATTCAACTGGTGTCCCAAAACTTTTAAGTTCAGGTCAAAACTTGGGAGACGCTAGCAAGTACCCAAAAGCAAGCAACACCACGACTTTGGTAAGCTACGAAGCTGTAGCGCTTAATTGATTGTCGGCGCATTACGGCTGCCATAGTCAGACGTACTGTGCTTAAACATACGGGTATTGTTATGTTGTGTGTATAAAGACCCCCAAATGGCACCTATTGGGAGACATAGTATCTGGCATTTTGTTTTGACCTACTATGCAAAACCAACTTTTCTTACCAACTGGTACCTACTGATGTATATTTGGGATCTGCATATGACACAAAAAAAATGGCAGCACGTTGGCACAGGGGTTAGTGCATGTGCATCACAATACGAAGGTCCTGAGTTCAATCCCGGGCTCGGGGTCTTTCTGTGTAAAGTTTGCATGTTCTCCCCGTAACTGCGTGGGTTCCCTCCGGGTACTCCGGCTTCCTCCCACCTCCAAAAACCTGCACCTGGGGATAGGTTGATTGGTAACACTAAATTGGCCCTAGTGTGTGAATGTTGTCTGTCTATCGGTGTTGGCCCTGCGATGAGGTGGCGACTTGTCCAGGGTGTACCCCGCCTTCCGCCCGAATGCTCTAGCACCCCCCGCGACCCAGAAAGGGACAAGCAGTAAAAATGGATGGAAAAGACCCGTTGTCAATAAGCTCCTTCTTTATCTCTATCCTCTTGGTGTGGGGCATTCATCCTCCGCTGTTTGCCTTCTAATACAAACTAGCGTACAGTTCTAACTGATATCTGTCAGTATAGTCGCTATGGAAGCGCTAAAAACTAGCGGTACAACAAAGAGGGTGCGCTTGCGGCCCAACAACGGCCCCATGGTAAAGAAATACTGGTGTAGAGGAGCTTGGACCACTGTAAACCACTGTTTTTGTTGCCTTCTATCCATATGTAAATGTTATGTCTTCCAGATATTAACCCTTGCTTGAGACAGATTGCTTTGAAATTGAAACAGAAGAAAGTGATTGATCAGCAAGGCGACCAGTACATCATCAAAACATGCAGCATCTTTCGAAACTACACCCTCTCCTTCACAGTGTGCCAAGAGTTTGAGGAGTTCACAAAGGGGTTAGACAACAGGCACATAAAGGTAAAAACGTCTCAGCAGGACTGCCCCCTGGCATAAATACTCTATGTGGTTGTTTAGGGCCACACAAAGCATTAAAGTGGTGATGCATCTCAGATACATTGGGTTTTTTTGCATATTCAAAGTTGATGTACTTTCCAGACGCTGGTGACCTGGGAGGGAAACAAGCTGGTCTGTCAACAGACTGGTGAGAAGAAGAACAGAGGATGGATTCAGTGGCTTGAAGAGGACAAGCTTCACCTAGTAGGACATTGACATCAATTTTTACACAAAACTATTATTCTATTCATTAGTGCCATGCAAGATTACTCATGGGGTGTCAAAATTAACACTTTGATTCAAATTATTTCATCATTATTGTTAATCTGATTAAAAATGTTAATGCAATTAATGCTTCTACAGTAAAGAATAACTTAAAATCCCTACGTAGGTCCTCTCCATGGGAAATTTGAGTACCAAAAAATAACATGAACTAACAGTCGACCAACGTTTTAATGTATTATATCTTTTCACTAAAGCACTTCCATCTTTAAATACTTTATTAATAACACAAAAGGAGTAACAGGTCCATGTTGATGTTAAGATGTTTAATAAACATATTAAGTACTTGTATATATATATATATATATATATATATATATATATATATATATATATATATATATATATATATATATATATATATATTTTTATATATATATATATATATATATATATATATATATATATATATATATATATATATATATATATTAGGGCTGTGAATCTTTGGGTGTCCCACGATTCGATTCAATATCGATTCTTGGGGTCACGATTCGATTCAAAATCGATTTTTTTTTCCCAATTCAACACGATTCAAAAGGATTCTCTATTCATTCAATACATAGGATTTCAGCAGGATCTACCCCAGTCTGCTGACATGCAAGCAGAGTAGTAGATTTTTGTAAAAAGCTTTTATAATTGTAAAGGACAATGTTTTATCAACTGATTGCAATAATGTAAATTTGTTTTAACTATTAAATGAACCAAAAATATGACTTATTTTATCTTTGTGAAAATATTGGACACAGTGTGTTGTCAAGCTTATGAGATGTGATGCAAGTGTAAGCCACTGTGACACTATTGTTCTTTTTTCTTTTTTTTTATAAATGTCTAATGATAATGTCAATGAGGGATTTTTAATCACTGTTATGTTGAAATTGTAACTAATATTGATACTATTGTTGATAATATTCATTTTTGTTTCACTACTTTTAGTTTGTTCTGTGTTGTGTTTGTGTCTCCTCTCAATTGCTCTGTTTATTGCAGTTCTGAGTGTTGCTGGGTCGGGTTTGGTTTTGGAATTGGATTGCATTGTTATGGTATTGCTGTGTATTGTTTTGTTGGATTGATTAATTTAAAAAAATTAAAAAAAATAAAAAATGTTAATAAATAAAAAAAATTATTTTAAAAAATTATAAAAAAAAAAAAAAGAGAATCGATTCTGAATCGCACAACGTGAGAATCGCAATTCGAATTCGAATCGATATTTCCCCACACCCCTAATATATATATATATATATATATATATATATATATATATATATATATATATATATATATATATATATATATATATATATATATATATATATATATTAGAATACAACACCGAGAGGAAAAGCGGTTAAAAAAAAAATGCAATAATGGATAGACAATAGTATCAAAAATAATGTTTGTCAAGACAATCTTAAACAAAATAGCACTACTAAAATAAAAGACTCACTAATATAACACACCCCTAATATATATATATATATATATATATATATATATATATATATATATATATATATATATATATATATATATATATATATTAGGGGTGTGGGGAAAAATCGCGATTCGAATTCGAATCGATTTTTTCCCACACCCCTAATATTCTCACGTTGTGCGATTCAGAATCGATTCTCTTTTTTTTTTTTAAACGATTTTTTTCAAATAATTTTTTTTATTTATTAACATTTTTTTTTTTTTTTTAAATTAATCAATCCAACAAAACAATACACAGCAATACCATAACAATGCAATCCAATTCCAAAACCAAACCCGACCCAGCAACATTCGGAACTGCAATAAACAGAGCATTTGAGAGGAGACACAAACACGACACTGAACAAATCAAAAGTAGTGAAACAAAGATGAATATTATCAACAACAGTATCAATATTAGTTACAATTTCAACATAGCAGTGATTAAAAAACCCTCATTGGCATTATCATTATAGAAAAAAAAGTACAATAGTGTCACAGTGGCTTACACTCCTTCACATCTCATAAGCTTGACAACACACTGTGTCCAATATTTTCACAAAGATAAAATAAGTCATATTTTTGGTTCATTTAATAGTTAAAACAAATTTACATTATTGCAATCAGTTTATAAGACATTGTCCTTTACAATTATAAAAGCTTTTTACAAAAATCTACTACTCTGCTTGCATGTCAGCAGACTGGAGTAGATCCTGCTGAAATCCTATGTATTGAATGAATAGAGAATCGTTTTGAATCGGGAAAAAAAATCGTTTTTGAATCGAAAATCGTGTTGAATTGAAAAAAAATCAATTTTGAATCGAATCGTGACCCCAAGAATCGATATTGAATCGAATCGTGAGACACCCAAAGCCCTAATATGTATATATATATATATATATATATATATATATATATATATATATATATATATATATATATATATATATATATATATATATATATATATATAGTACAGGCCAAACGTTTGGACACACCTTCTCATTCAATGCGTTTTCTTTATTTTCATGACTATTTACATTGTAGATTGTCACTGAAGGCATCAAAACTATGAATGAACACATGTGGAGTTATGTACTTAACAAAAAAAGGTGAAATAACTGAAAAATGTTTTGTATTGTAGTTTTTTCAATATAGCCACCCTTTGCTCTGATTACTGTTTTGCACATTCTTGGCATTCTCTCGATGAGCTTCAAGAGGTAGTCACTTGAAAGGGTTTTCATTTCACAAGTGTCATAGTTTTAGGAACCAATTAACAGCGATAACAAGGGACAACCGTCTGTATCAATACTAAAAACTTTTTTTTCCTAATATTTTCCGCGTACATTTACATATTAGCCACTAAGAATATGAATGTTGTGTAACGTGTAATGTTGTAAGTGTAATGTTGTCGGAAAATAGGTGTGAACCTTTATTTGGATATGGGCCAAAACGTAATTATTGCTTTATTAGTGCAAGCCTCGCCCTTTGACGAATTTCAATAGAAGTTTATTTAAATAGATGTAATGTAATCCTGCTCACTAGCAAATGAACAAATATATTAAAAATTTAACCAAAAAGCTATACAAATAAATAAGACTTGATAAATGATATGCGTATAAATTATGTAACTTGTATTTCACTTTATTCCAGTATGAATACACCCCACGTATAGCTGTGTGATTGTTGATATTTAGTGTTTAGACATTTTGTTTTCTGTTATACTTTTGTTTAACTAAATCTAATTATTTGATTTTGATCTTCTTTCAGGAGATATTTTGTGAAGGACAAATCTGCAAGCAGGTTTTCAAGAAAAGCTGCAGTGGTTGAAATTCATCAAGATCCGAACAAGGGATAAGAACAAGAGTGTGGGGTAGTGAAGTCTTAAAAAATGGACTTTCATTTTATAATTAATTGAAGACATCATTGTAAGGACATGTGTTTCATCACAAGAGGGCAACCTTGGCCCTTGGATAATGTTTGTCCAATTTAGCAACATGGTGCTAGAGTTCTGCATTATTGTTTGCCCCCGATCAGAAGATTTTGTTTAGTTCTACATTTTTATGTCTGTAGTTTGATGAGACAATTGTGAGATACAACATTTTCTTCATCAACACACATTAAACCAGGGGCTTTCAAAATGTTTCAAGGTATCTGCTAATCCCAGACTGTTAACTCGCTCACATAAGAAGCCAAAAATAAATTAATTTTGCATTTGTGTTTCTTCATTTTCTTTTTCTTTTTCTTTATTTTTTCATGCCGCACCTTCCCTGACATCTTGTGCAGGCTCCTCACAGGGGAGGCTCGCCTTTACACGTTAAAAAGATATATGCTCCAGTTTATGTGTATATGATACAAATGATGGATAATCATATCAAATGTGTTTGCTAAACTGTAGTAGACTCCATCTAGTGGTACGCCAAAGAACCACTTAATTAAAGTACAGTGTTTTATTAATAATAATGGATTAGATTTTATATTGCGCTTTTTCTATTATTAGATACTCAAAGCACTCACAGAGAAGTGGGAACCCATCATTCATTCACACCTGGTGGTGGTAAGCTACATTTGTAGCCACAGCTGCCCTGGGGTAGACTGACGGAAGCGAGGCTGCCAGTTTGCGCCTACGGCCTCTCCAACCACCACCTATCATTCATTCATCATTCATTCACCAGTGTGAGCGGCACCGGGGGCAAGGGTGAAGTGTCCTGCACAACAGCAGCAATTTAGATGTCAAGAGACGGGGAGCGAACCTGCAACCCTCAGGTTCCTGGCACGGCCGCTCAACCCACTAACGCCATGCCGTTGTACTATATTCAAACACAATGTCATTGTTAAAACTGTGTGTTGTGTTACAGTGGCCAAAATATTAAATATATTTGTTAAGTAAAACCTCTGCCTTGATCTTAATGAATACTTAGGCCTACTATGCTACTGTATTTTATTGTTGGCCATTATGTAGGTACTTGGAGAGCCAAGTGTTTTCTGAGGGGGTACATGGTGAAAAAAGTTTGAGAACCACTGTGGACTGTGGAGAACAATTAAAACCGTTTGTGACCATGCACCTCTATGGTTTTCCACTAAGAGATGATGTATTTTATCTTAATTCATTTTAATTTCATTTAAGGTATTCATTATTTTGAATACAACACAGAAAGGAAAAGTGGTTAAAAAAAAAAAATGCAATAATGGATACACAATGGTATCAAAAATAATGTTTGTCAAGACAATCTTAAACAAAATAGCACTACTAAAATAAAAGAATCACTAATATAAAAAATTTAAAATAAGAAAAGAATGTATCCGAAAAGGAGCAGGAAGAAGCAAAAAGTAATTTCTCTGATGACCTTTTCCCTAAGACCAAACATACTTACATGATTATATATACATACTTGCCATATAGTTGCCTTATAATATGCTTTGTACATAATTAACTGAAGAATACAATGCATAATACACAACAATATACAATATTGATTTTAAAACCTTGCTGTTTGTTTTTTAAAGCTTTACATGGACTGGCACCTCATTATATCTCAGACTTCATCCAAATTTACACTCCTGCGCGCGCTCTGAGGTCCGAGAGCCAGCTCCAGCTCGTGGTGCCCAAGACCAGACTTAAAACCAGGGGAGACAGGGCCTTCTCTGTGGTCGGCCCTAGGCTCTGGAACACTCTGCCCCTCCATGTTCGAACTGCTCCCACAGTGGAGGGTTTTAAGTCTCGTCTTAAGACCCACTTTTATTCTCTGGCTTTTAACACTACGTGAGTTGTGTGGTCTTCTGTTGTCCTCTGTGTTTTTAAAATTTTGATTTCTATTTACTGTTTTAATTGGTTTTACCCTTTAAAATCGTTTTTAAATCATATTTATTTTATATTGTTTTCATATTAGTTTTATATGTATTATTTTTTGTTTTATTCAGTCATTGGTGGAGCTGAGGATAATATTTGAATATTGTTTTTAATATTTTTGTGCAACACTTTGGAAACATTTTTTTGTTTAAATGTGCTATATAATTAAGGGGATTGGATTATAAATGATAAATGGGTTATACTTGTATAGCGCTTTTCTACCTTCAAGGTACTCAAAGCGCTTTGACACTATTTCCACATTCATCCATTCACACACTGATCGTGGGAGCTGCCATGCAAGGCCCTAACCACGACCCATCAGGAGCAAGGGTGGAGTGTCTTGCTCAAGGACACAACGGACATGACGAGGTTGGTAGAAGGTGGGGATTGAACCAGGAAGCCTCAGGTTGCTGGCACGGCCACTCTCCCAACTGCGCCACACCGTCCCCAATTGATTGGATTGGATTGAGGCAGCACGGTGGAAGAGGGGTTAGTGCATCTGCCTCACAATACGAAGGTCCTGAGTAGTCCTGAGTTCAATCCCGGGCTCGGGATCTTTCTGTGTGGAGTTTGCATGTTCTCCCTGTGACTGCGTGGGTTCCCTCCGGGTACTCCGGCTTCCTCCCACCTCCAAAGACATGCACCTGGGGATAGGTTGATTGGCAACACTAAATTAGCCCTAGTGTGTGAATGTGAGTGTGAATGTTGTCTGTCTATCTGTGTTGGCCCTGCGATGAGGTGGCGACTTGTCCAGGGTGTACCCCGCCTTCCGCCCAATTGTAGCTGAGATAGGCTCCAGCGACCCCAAAAAGGGACAAGTGGTAGAAAATGGATGGATGGATGTATCCAAAAAGGAGCAGGAAGAAGCAAAAAGTAATTTCTCTGATGACCTCCTTTTTCCTAAGACCAAACATACTTACATGATTATATATACAAACGTTTGTACATACTTGCCATATAGTTGCCTTATAATATGCTTTGTACATAATTAACTGAAGAATACAATGCATAATACACAATAGGAGTGTGGGAAAAAATCGATTGAAATTCGAATCGCGATTCTCACGTTGTGCGATTCGGAATCCATTCTCATTTTTAAAAAATCGATTTTTATTTTTTTTTATTTTTATTTTTTTTTTTTAAATTAATCAATCCAACAAAAAAATACACAGCAATTTCATAACAATGCAATTCAATTCCAAAACCAAACCCGACCCAGCAACACTCAGAACTGCAATAAACAGAGCAAATGAGAGGAGACACAAACACGACACAGAACAAACCAAAAGTAGTGAAACAAAAATGAATATTATCAACAACAGTATCAATATTAGTTACAATTTCAACATAGCAGTGATTAAAAATCCCTCATTGACATTATCATTAGACCTTTATAAAAAATTTGAAAAAAAGAACAATAGTGTCACAGTGGCTTACACTTGCATCGCATCTCATAAGCTTGACAACACACTGTGTCCAATATTTTCACAAAGATAAAATAAGTCATATTTTTGGTTCATTTAATAGTTAAAACAAATTTACATTATTGTAAATTTACAATTATAAAAGCTTTTTACAAAAATCTACTGCTCTGCTTGCATGTCAGCAGACTGGGGTAGATCCTGCTGAAATCCTATGTATTGAATGAACAGAGAATCGTTTTGAATCGGGAAAAAAAAAATCGTTTTTGAATCGAGAATCGTGTTGAATTGAAAAAAAAATCGATTTTGAATCGAATCGTGACCCCAAGAATCGATATTGAATCGAATCGTGGGACACCCAAAGATTCACAGCCCTAATACACAACAATATACAATATAGAGTTAAAGGATTCAAACCAATACATAATTACATCTTCCCTAATTAAAGAAAATGTAAATAAATTACACCCTCAAAATGTTTTGTTTCCTTAATATCAAACATATGTTTTTCTTTTAAATGTAGTGTAACATAATAAAATAGTCAACATGATGCAAATATATGAATACAGTGCTGGAGCAACTCAATAAGTGTTGCACCGCCCATTTATGACGTAGTGACCACGTGACAGAAAGGGGAACCAAAATGGCCGCTGTTATATTTTGACGTGTAATAGCTAGCGACTTTTTCTTTTTGTTTCACTCTGGACAGAAAACAAGCCAAGGAGAGACTTGTCGGGCTCGCCGCATGCCGCGACTCGGCACGGACTAGTCTCCTCGTTTTTACCTTCGAGACAATCAAGACTGACACATTTTAGTTGAACGAGTTAGACTATGCATATTTAAGTTGGGATAGAGGCTAGCTAGCAGGCTCTGGCTGGCACAAGTGGAGGAGTTGGAAGTGAGATAGCTTGTTAAGTTCAGCTGCGATGGAGGAGTTGAGCGCAGATGAGGTAAGGCTGAATTGGGGGGGAAACTCATGGAATCGTTATTGTATAGCTTTACGTTTTCCGCTTTGTCATTCATTAATACCCATTTAAGCATTGACCCATATCTTAAGGTCTTCATGTCAAATGAGGTTAGCTTAATGCTACTCTTAGCAATAGGCTAGCATCCGCGACAAAACCCCCACGTTCATCTCGATTATATCATACACGCGTGGGTTTGCACATAGTCATTAGTGTAATAGTAATTAAAAGGGTTGTATGTAATACTGTAAATGCAACAGGCATTTAATGTAGACAGAGCGCCTCTGCCATTGCTCTATGGAAGTGTATGCCGGAGAACAGTACGATCGTAAATTAACCAAATGCTAATAGCTGAGGCCACGATTATCAATATTTCCCGATCAGTAACGTTTCACAAAACCTTTTCATCAACAACATCAAATGCCTCCTGTTTGCCATGTATGTGTTGACAGATTATGGTGTTAGTCTGCTTCCGACACGATTTCAACATAGCTCTATTGGCTCATGTTGTTTTGCTAGTAGCCATAAATAAGCTTACGAGGCGACTCAGCATAAAACTCACCGAATCATTCACTTTCCCTTTTGAAAACACTTCATCTAATCAAATCATGTTTTTGTTGTGTGCCCGGTTTGGGGTTTTCTTTCAAATCCAAAATGTTATTACACATAAGATAAACAGTGGTTATTCATAGTGATGTAGTCTGGTTTCTGTTTGTCTTGTAGAGTGCTAGTAGGTAATTTTGTTAGGCAAATGTGTAAAAAAAATGTTAAGACAAACTCTTGTTGTTGTATTGTCATAATTGAGTAGTTTAACAAGCATACATGTTGTGCAATTTTGATTTTATGTTGGTGTCAAATGTGAACACTGCAACAGCTGGAGTATATTTAAAGCAGTGGTTCTTAACCTTGTTGGAGGTACCGAACCCCACCAGTTTCATATGCGCATTCACCGAACCCTCCTTTTTTTTTCCAAATTCAAGACAAGGTTATTATATGTTTTTGGTAACACTTTAGTATGGGGAACATATTTTAAGTAACAAAGACTTACGGTAATTTAGATTTATTTGGTTAGGGTTAGGGCCACAAATAAGGTATTATAAGTACTTAATGGGGACGGCGTGGCGAAGTTGGTAGAGTGGCTGTGCCAGCAATCGGAGTGTTGCTGGTTACTGGGGTTCAATCCCCACCTTCTACCATCCTAGTCACGTCCGTTGTGTCCTTGGGCAAGACACTTCACCCTTGCTCCTGATGGCTGCTGGTTAGCGCCTTGCATGGCAGCTCCCGCCATCAGTGTGTGAATGTGTGTGTGAATGGGTGAATGTGGAAATACTGTCAAAGCGCTTTGAGTACCTTGAAGGTAGAAAAGCGCTATACAAGTATAACCCATTTATCATTTATATTTATCATTTAATAATGACTATTTAAGAGCCAATATGTTACTAATTTTCATAATAATAAGCAACTAATTAATGGTGAATATGTTCCCCATACTAAAGTGTTACCATGTTTTATTACTGTTGCACAAAATGAACTGTGCATTAACATCACCTTGTTTAAAGAACAAAACCAACACAGTGCATAAACTCACAGCAAATTACACACCTGCAAATCAGTGTAACTTCTGCTGTTGCCGTATCCGTAATACGCCGATAGGGAAAAGTTTGTATTTACACGATGAGTCGGGTGTGTCTTGACCTCCGCCGAACCTCTGAGCCCGACTCACCGAACCCCTAGGGTTCGATCGAACCCAGTTTAAGAAACACTGATTTAAAGTAATGTGTGTTGTTTTTACTGTTCCCTCAAGATTCGCAGAAGGCGATTGGCACGGCTGGCAGGGGGACAGACTTCACAGCCTAACACCCCTCTCAGCACCCCACTGACTTCCCCACAGAGAGAAACTCCACCGGGACCACTTCCTGGACCCTCAGGTGCACCGTCTCAGCCCCTGCCACCAGCTGCCTCTCAATTATTAGGGCTCAATGCGCACAGCGGTACCCCAGCCACATCGCCCATCTGCACCACTGGTAAGAATTACTTGACGCTAGATTAGTACATGTACAAGTAAGATACTTTTATACAGTATAAAAAGACTTACAAATATTAAGATTCAGGGAAGTTGTTGGTCATGTCTTAATTTGTCTTGAGACATATGGTTTCTGTGGCTTACTGCAAAACTGTTACAGGGCATCCATATCCTAAGTAAACAAGGTCTTCTTTTTACAGAGGAACCTGTCAATGTTGACCAACTTATTCAGCCATGGTCCATTGTGTCTTTTATATACCGGTAATCAAAAATGCCTGCTCAAGCTGACACTGCTTTTTTGCCATAAATTTTGAGCCAGGAAGGGGTCGTTTTTAGAAAAATTGTGTGGAGTTTGCATGTTCTCCCCGTGACAGCGTGGGTTCCCTCCGGGTACTCCGGCTTCCTCCCACCTCCAAAAACATGCACCTGGGGATAGGTTGATTGGCAACACTAAATTGGCCCTAGTGTATGAATGTGAGTGTGAATGTTGTCTGTCTATCTGTGTTAGCTCTGTGACGAGGTGGTGACTTGTCCAGGGTGTACCCCGAATGTAGCTGAGATAGGCTCCAGCACCCCCCGCGACCCAGAAAGGGACTAGCGTTAGAAAATGGATGGATGGATGGATGGTTGTAGCATTAACCTTATCTTTATTGTTCAAGTGTTTTTTTTCCAAAGCAAGTATTTTGTAGTTACGTCAATATCAATAAGAACAACGAAACGTGTGTGCGAAAGGTCAACTGGAAAGCTACTGCCACTTATCTTCAAAGAATACCACCAAAGATACTTTCTCCCTTTCATCCCTTTTTCAGTGACTAAGAAAAAGCACTCATTAAAATTGTGCACATCGTGTCCTGTTCTCTCTTGTGTTTAAAGCTGGGGTACTTAAGTCATATTCTTTAACCAAAAAAATAAATCTTATTAGCCTCATTCAGTGTATCATAATAGTAATCATATCTGAAAAAATCTTACGTCTGCGTGCCGTCTGTGCCTTACAATTAAGTATTCTAGTAAATAAAACCCCGGAAGACAAAATAATTTGTCTTTGTGGCGGTCAACTCCTCCAAATCCAACCACAACGTTTAGAGAAAGGAACCCATGAAGTAGCCTCCTCGTTGGCTGACGCGAAATGTAGTGAAGCGTGTGCACGGTGCGAACTTATTTGCAGTAAAGCATTGCTTTTACAGTTTGAATTCTGCCTGGTGACACAAGATTCAAGTACCCCAGCTTTAAGTGTGGAAAAAGCTGCGCAATTTCACAAATTCTGTCTGTGCCGTATTCACCCCCTCGACTTAAGTCTGCCCTTAAATGTGAGCGTTCTGAGTTATATCAAGGCTTTCCCGTACTCTCCCATCAACCTTTTTTGGAATTTTGCCTATTAGTCACAATCCTTATGTGAGATAAGCAAACATGTTATTTTTTTAAAATGCATTCTAACTCGTAAATAAACGTTAGCAAAAGTCATCTCACAATGGAGCCAATCAAACAGATCCGTCTTTAGTGAAACACTGAGCATCATGCAGCAATATTGCTTAGTGCTAAACAATAAATACAAAATATGAACATAATAAAACAATCACTTACTTTACAATGTCCGCTTTTACTGGGATGCCACCGATGGGATGTTCATATCTTCCAGTTGAGATGAAGAAATATTCATAAACCACCCGCAGGTGAAAAAAAAAAAGTGGCCTCAAAAGAGTGTTTTTTTCAGGTCTTTATCGCTGTCTCCGGGTCTAAGTTGAATGTTGAAGTTTACCAACTTCTTGGTTTATGGCTACAATCTTCTTCTATTGAGGTGAGATCTATGATTTACTGTATAATTTAGAAATCACTTTTACCAGCTCAGATGACGCTATGCAGCAGCAGCTCACCGGCTCAGTATGTCAACACTCTGGCAGCGTAAACTAGTTAGCGCTCTGTAAACATCGTGCCACTGAAAGTAGTTTGTCTGCGTTAGCACTTATAATAACATCCCTAATATATATATATATATATTATATTCAGGTCACAAGATGTAAATGGAGTATAGTTGGTGGTTTTTGAATGTTTCTTCAGAGGGCTTTATGGGCGGAATATAGTACTGCCATTAGCTGCACTGTTTTCCACCTTATACTTGCTGTATATTACGAATTAAAATCCATAAAGTAAAATAAAAACATAAGTGTTCTTGTCTTACATAGGTATTGTAAATTATGGGCAAAATTCGAAAAAAAGTGCAGTTCCTCTAAGTACTTTTGCTTCTACGCGCCCCTGGGGCCGCAATAAGTCCAGCGCCTCTGGAGGTAGAAACATTGTATTGCACTTAAAGTTTGGATGCAGTTTTCACCACACATAATAAAATGGTAGAAAAGATTGCGAGAAAACTATCAATATATTTTGATCTCCTCAATTGAGACACATGGAAACATCCATTTAGATAAGGATACAATGATCATAATGCCACTCTGGATTAACTATCAAAATGCACGTTGTTGTCTTGTCTGCTTGAGTGGAAGAGAAGACGAGTGAAACCACAGCGTAAGGGGACTGTGCATATATCGGCCGTATTTTACATCCTGGGACAAACAGACTTTTAATAAATTAACAATTTTGGCCGGACCGTGAGGCCATCGTTAAACTACATGACTGTTTAATAGAAAATACATGTACAATGTCGCGTCTATCAATTGATTTGACTGATTGCCTCTTTTATAACGAGCCCGCCTTTATTCACGACTTGAACACTTGTACCCAATGTTCTCTTTAAGGTGCGCGCCTACCCAATTGCGCACCGCTTCTGTGTCCTGCGCACGGAAAATCTTTGCAGCGCACAAATTCCAAATCTAAAATTCAACCTAAACTCTAAACAAAATAGACACACAATTTATTCTGTATCATTTTCACTGCAACTTTGTGTAGCTGCCAGGTCGTTCGACTGGCCCCGTCTACAGTGCACACCAAATTAGATTTTTTTTTTTGCGCTCAGATGACAAAGATCAGATTTATTTTGTCAGTCTCAATGCTCAATGTGCATCACGAGTCAATTGTGCGCAAATAATAGGCTTTATGTGATATATGAATATATATTTTGATTCCAGAGCGGTTGTAGAAGGACCGGAATTGACGCAGTGACGTATTTCCTTACATGCGAGTTGAAAAATATAGCTCATGTTGATCCACGCTAATGTCCGTGCCGTGCCTCCTCTACTTAACAGCCATACAACGATTAGAACCCTCCCAAATGTATTACACTATAGATATCCATTCATACATTATATTACTTTAATTTATTTTTACGTAAAACCCCCCCACACATTTTTAAGGTGTTTCAACCATATCTATGGTGGGGACTTTTATTTAATTTTTTAGTTGTAGCGACTTCCTTGTTCATTTATAGAATCTGGTCAATTTCTTTTGTTTTTACTTTATCGAACTGTACATGCAAGTGATGTCAAGGCCACATTGGGGCCTGTTCGCGTTTACACTGGATAAAGATCACATTTTATTTGTTATCTAAACAGTCAGCTAGAAAAACCATTTAAAAAAAATCCTGTTTGGCCTGCAGTGTAAACGTAGTCACTGTGATGCGGTTAACACGCAGCCAATCAATGTCATTAACAGTGTGTGTGTGCGTGTTGCTGTTTTGCAGGGTAGCTTATAGCAGCTAAATGCTGCATGCTAACTCTTTTTTGGCAAAACAAACAAGCACTGTACACCCACACTCTCCAAACAAATGTATTCTCATTCTAGTGTCATGTATTGCAAATTTTAATTTGTGGATATTAATCATGAACTGCTGTTCCTAGGTTACATAAATGCTAATAAAAACTCTGTAATGTTATGATATTAAAAGTTGTACACTGTTTTGGATCAATAACTACGACGACAACTGTACGTTTAATGAATTTACTGCGGCTCACTCCTGTTACTCCGTCACTTCCGCTCCACCATCATGTCATTCACACATGCGCATTGAGAAATGTAGCACTTGCCAAACTCCCCTTTTCTCTTTGAAGAAAAACAGTGCAAAGAAAATGTTTTCTTTTAGTGTCCTCAACAGAAAGTCAGTTTTAAACGTTCAGCTTTAATAACTAGAGTAGAATGAAAGAAAAAGTATTTTTTGTTTAGTCCGTTTGGCTTTTAAGCTGCCATACACCTTCGCTGAGAGCCTTCAGCAAATCGAGTGCAGACGCCCCCTTCTCGGTCAAACAGTCAGCGAGCTGCTCCTTAGTTACTGACCACATGATCTGCTGCAAAGTCATAAAGTGGATGACGTCCTTGATACTGCTAATTTCGACTCAAAAATATTTCTCTGTAACTGTGGGGATCTCTGATTACAGTGTAGGTAAGACAACTGCCATCTCCAAGTGCCAAAGTGTCTCCAGCGAAAATGTTCCGAACGGATCTCCTGATCTTCTTTGACTGCCTGCATATGGGCGAGAATCTTCCACCTTCTCTCATAAGCATAATTAGTTGCCCACCTTGAGTGCCTCCATCTGGATGAATCACTGAACACCACCTGCTTCCTGTACTGGTTGACATGACAACGATTGTAGTCCACCTGCAGCATCACTTCCTTCAATTTCTTTTCCGTATGTCGAACAGTCTTGTTGGCCGCTCCTCTTTTTTTTGTTTTCTTGCTCCAGCTGCTCCCCCCACTGCGGGATCTTAGCTTCCTCAGCTGTGATGGAGGCCTTAAACTTGGACTTGACGACCCCTTCCAGTTCTGCTAGCTTGACCTTTGACTCCTTGTTCTGCCGCTCCATCGGTTGACGAGCATTTGCGTTCTTCTGGGCAATGCCGCGTTCTGCAGCCACCTTAGTGTTCAGGCCGTCCACCTGCAGCATGCTTTTCCTGAGTTGGCCATTGAGCAGCTCCATGTTGCCCTGCCTCTTTCAGCTGAGCGATGTGAGCCTCCAGCCTCTTCTTCTCTTCCAGCAGCATGGACTTCCCACAGGGGCTGTTAGAAATCTTGTCTGCCAGCTCGTCTCACTCCTGTTCAGCATGTCGACGGGCTCTCTCTGACGCCGCGTGGTCATCTTGCAGCTTTAAAATTTCAGCATCAAGGATCTTGAGTTTTTTTCTCGTTTTCTTCAGACTGTGTGAACATCTCGTCCCTGGAGGACCGCGCCCCATCCAGCTCCCTCTGGTAGTCCTTCATCTACGCCTGTAGTTTTTAAGCTGTTTGATGGCCTCGTCCCTGCCTTTGTTGGCTGATTTTGTCCCTTTAGCTCATTGAGGTCCATCTCCAGCTTATTCGTTTTGTGCTTGCTCGTCTCTGGCCTGCAGGTCTTGGTCAAAGTGGGCCTTCGTGGCCTGCATGTTCACACAATAATGTCCTGACGATATCAGTTGAAGTTTCACAGGTTGCTTAAACATTATGGCTTTGTCGTTCTCAATGTCCAAAACTGCACCTGCTCTTCTCAGTGAAGTTTTGCTTAAAAGCAAAGGGATATCTTCTGGGACAAAGTCTGTCTCAATTTGACATCTAGTCTGTGCTGTCACTTTCTTTGTGGAATGGACAATTCTCCCATCGCCAATCTTGAATGGTTTTGCACTTTTTATGTCTCTCATTTTCAGCAACTCAACCTGTGTTAGTTGACTGACATAATGATCAAGCTGTTTTTCGCCACACACTGCTCTGGTACAGGCTGTGTCCCATGGTGGAGTCCCAAAGACTCCATGAATAACTCTGTGTTAGACAATATGTCTTTAGACAATACAGTATTGTTGCATTCTTCAAACTGTTAGTTCTTCAACTTCTGTTAGTTTGGCACTGTCATCTATGTGGTGGCAGTCGTTTGCCCAGTAATGTACACTTTGGTAGACTGCACATCTCGTTCTCCTACCATAACTGTCAAGTTGATTCGTACCTTGAACATCTGTTTGATGTTGCATATTTGACCGACTCCCCCTCCTGCCAGCAAACTTTGTTGTAGGCAGCCTTTATGTTGTCAAACGTGAGGCTTGGACAAGCGGTAGGTGCCAACTGTTTGTCTTTGACAATCAGTCTTGCAGTGTCTAGCAGCTTGAATGTTAACACCGCATCCAGGAGCTCCGTTTTGAACTGCCAAATTCTGCTGTATCTCCGTTCAAACTCGACAATGTAATCAACCATCAAAACGCCATTGTCTTTCATTATTTGGTCAAACTATGTATACATCGTCGTCTCGTATTGGCGGCCCTTTTCCTCTTTCAAAAACACAGAGTCCAGTTGTTTCAGAAGTGTAGTTATACCATAATCTTTGTTCACATCCCCTGTAGGTATAGGTATGTCCAGCGCACTGTCCCTCGCTCTTCCCTTAAGCGACAAGGCAACCGCCAAGGCTTGCTTCTTTTTATCCAAGCCTCATTTTTCCAGCTTTTGTAAGATTACTTCTCTTTAAACATTGGCATATGTTTATAATTACCAGCGGCCATCCTCTGCTACCAATGTTTTGGTCAATACGTACGTTTAATGACATGACACGACAACCAACGGCTCACTCCAGCTAAACGACAGTGTCACTTCCGCTCCACCACTACGCCATTCACACATGCGCAGTGAGAAACCACTTATAACACTGTGTCCCATTCTTGTGTTACAGCACACATCTCAATGTGCAAAATGGGAATGTTTTAAGGTAAACTAAATTTGATCTCTGAGGAACATGTCTCAAATTCTTCCACATCAGGACCCCCACCAAGCCATTCAACATACAGCTCATGAAAAACAAAGATTGGTTATTTTCATTGCAAGTGGGAATGGAATGGTAGGGAAATGACTGCTGTTATATGAATATTATAATAAAACATTTAACTTATGTCAGGTTTGGGACAGGTGTGATGCTGGTGTGGTGACAGTGTGCATGTCTGATGTTGCTCACATGTGGTTCAAGGAATGCTCAGGAAGTATCTGCGTTTGCTCAGACACATGAAAAATTAGGGGAAACGTTTCTTGTGGCTTACTTACGCAGGCTGGGTGTGTCCAAAGGCTTGATGGGAGAATACAAATGAGAGAAACGTCCGTTACATAAAACAACACTCAAGTGCAAACTTGAGAGTACAGTCCTATTGAGGAAAATTATGTACCGTATTTTTCGGAGTATAAGTCGCACCGGCGTATAAGTCGCACCTGCCAAAAATGCATAATAAAGAAGGAAAAAAACATATATAAGTCGCACTGGAGTATAAGTCGCATTTTTTGGGGAAATTTATTTGATAGAACCCAACACCAAGAATAGACATTTGAAAGGCAATTTAAAATAAATAAAGAATAGTGAACAACAGGCTGAATAATTGTACGTTATATGACTCATAAATAAACAACTGAGAACGTGCCTGGTATGTTAACGTAACATTATGGTAAGAGTCATTCAAATAACTATAACATATAGAACATGCTATACGTTTACCAAACAATCTGTCACTCCTAATCGCTAAATCCGATGAAATCTTATACGTCTAGTCTCTTACGTGAATGAGCTAAATAATATTATTTGATATTTTACGGTAATGCGTTAATTTCACACATAAGTAGCTCCTGAGTATAAGTCGCACCCCCGGCCAAACTATAAAGAAACCTGCGACTTATAGTCAGAAAAATACGGTAGGTACCGTAATTTCCGGACTATAAGCCGCACCTGACTATAAGCCGCACTAGCTAAATTTAGGGGAAAATACAGATTGCTCCATATATAAGCCGCACCCGACTATAAGCCGCAGGGTTTTGATGTGTAATTACCGTAGTGTATAGGGGTTCCTGCTACCACGGAGGGGATTGTCGGGACAGATATGACTGTTTGGGAACGCAAAGCGTCCCATTTATTAACAATAAATCTTTCAATCATTCAATCAAACTTTCACATCTTTGACATGGCGAACAGCATTCATGCAGAGTACAAATAATACAACGGTGCAAAGTAATACAAAGTGCTCGCCTGTACGTTATCAAAATAACCAGCCTACCGGTATATGAAAAGTCAGTCTTTAATCATTGTGTCATCGTCTTCCTCCTGCGTACTAAAACCACCGAAATCCTCTTCGTCGGTGTCGGAGAAGAACAGGCCGTAAATAAGCCGCACCCTTGTATAAGCCGCAGGGACCAGAACGAGGGGAAAAAGTAGCGGCTTATAGTCCGGAAATTACGGTAGGTTCAAAAGTCCTTAATCGGACTCCTTTCCCCTTCCCAAAAGTCATAAATAAATGTGCAAGCGATGTTTTGTTTTTTTATGTCGACAACCGCTTGTATTGACATCAGTCAGCCAATCTGAGAGATGTCAACTTAAAAAAGTTCCACTGTAACTATATATTTAAGCCTGACATCTAGTAAGGCCCTGTTGTACCTACCAAATTAGAGTTGTTCAGTTATGCTGTTGCATCCTTTACAGTTACTTTTACCCCAGTGAAAGTAAATTTTTGTGGCACTTTATCGTGTTTCGGTAAAAACGCAGAAAAGCAACTTGTACGGAAATTGTGTACAAATTGAGAACAGAAAGTGAACAACCGTCCGTGTTAGTAATTGCTACGGAGTGGAAAAGGGTAGTATTAAATAAGCTCTGCTTCTTCCTACTCCTTTTTGCACATGTAATGAGAAAATGGAAATATATGATGTATCATATTGTAACTGTATGCATGTTCAAAATAAACCTAAAACAAAAATTAAAGTTGGTCCTCCTGTGTCTGACTGAAATGTTTCCTCCACGTGTCTTTGGTCTGTTCACTTGTGTTGTACTTTTTGCAAGGTGTGGCTTATGGCAGTCAAAGTAGTGAAGGTGTGAGCTCCCTGTCCAGCTCCCCGTCCAACAGCCTTGAGACACAGTCCCAAAGTTTGTCCCGATCACAGAGCATGGACATCGACACCACCTCTTGTGAAAAGAGGTAAACAACTAGCATCCTATGATTACAAGGTCTGTTTGCGGCTAAAAAGACTTAAAAAAATTTACTTGTTTTTTTCCAGTATGTCTCAAGTGGATGTGGACTCAGGGATAGAAAACATGGAGGTGGACGACAGCGACCGCAGGGAGAAGAGAAACATGACAGAAAAAGTAAATGGCTAATGTGGATTTTTCCTAAAAAAAATACTATTGCAGTTAGTGAGAAGTATGTTTCTAGAAAGACCCAGGTTGACAAAGTATTTTAATGTAGGTTCTAAAAATGTATATTACTAAGTGGAGTTTTCATAATAAAAAAAAAAAAAAAAAGAAAATCCTGCATCAAACTTACACAAAATGTAAAAACTTCTTCCTTGGATGTATTTTCCTTTCATCACGATTATCAAGGGTCCCAGTTAATGTGTCCTAATAGAGAATATTCTGTAGTGTGATCTAACCTGTGCTGCATCTGCTCTCCTAGGACACCTCTGCAAACTCAGACCTCTCAGAAGACCAGGCTCTGCAGCTCGTTTGTAAGATCCTCCGCGTATCATGGAAGGAGCAGCATAGAGATGTCATTTTCCTCCCTTCGCTGGCAGCTGAATTTCAGCACAACCCTAAAGATGGTAGGCCAGTAATCAGCGTTTTTTTTTTTGACTGGAGCAGTAGAGACTCATCTTTACTAATTTTGTCTGCTGCAGTATTCTCTGATTTCAAAGACCTGATCAGCCAGATCCTGATGGAGGTTCTCATGATGTCCACCCAGTCGCCTGTTCACAACCCCTTTGCTAGCTTGACAGCCACCTCGCAGCCAATTGCAGCAGCCAAATCTCCAGACCGCCATTTGACACTGGTGCATCCCTCCAGCCAAGGCGGCAGCCCCATGGGCCCCGGGACGGGGTCCTTTGGTGCCAGTTCTCTGTCTAGGCAAGTAACAAGACTAAATGTTTCTTCTACTGGTCTTCATATCAAAGCTGTTTTTCTTCCCAATTGTTGTAATTGATTGCTAATGATCAAGTGTTCCAGGTTTAGCTTGTTTATCCTTGTTATGGCAATCATGATGTGATCAATATCATTTACAGCCTTTATGGGTGTGGTAGCCCTTACCCAATGGCTCTGGATGCAACCAAGAGGACTTCACCAAATATTCCTACCAATCCCTCTGCACCTCCTACACCTTCCACACCTTCTATGCCACAATTTATTGTTCCACCCAGCCCACCCACTACTACTGTTGCTCCCCCTAGACAATCCCTCAACCCTCCATCTTCCCCCATGCCCATCTCTCAGCGCTATCGGCCTTACTCCGTCACATCTCCCTGGGGGGCTCCGTCCCCATCCAGCCCAGGCCAAAGAGCATTTAGCTTTTTTGCGCCGTCTCCAAGCCCAGGTGGTCCCGCTGTGCCCCCCAATACACCGGTCCCTTTGCCGGCTACTACCGCTCATTCCCTCTCCTTGAGTTCACCCATGGCTCAGAGCCAGACCTGGTCCGCACCAGCCCCAGTGGTTCCCCCTTCTCCCAGAACAACAGCCCGACAGGCCGCCTTTGCTTCCCGGATCCCACCTTCTAGGTATCTTCTCTACCGTTTGCATGTCTATGTGTGGTGCACACGCAAGGCAGCCTACTAAAATATTAACCTGTCCCAACCAACTAAACTGTAGGTTGGAAATGGACCAGAAAGCAGACCATTTGTTTAATACAGTAAAAAGAGACTATCTAAGCCAGAGTTCTTCAACAGGGGGTCCACAGAGGTAACGCAGGGGGGTTGTCAAATTTTTGGTTGATTACTTTTTTTTAATATATATTTTTATTCCAATTTAAATGTCTTTAAATACACATTAACATTGATTCAATACATTGTAGTGTATTTTAGAAATGACAGTGGCATGGCCGGCCAATTCACTGTAATAACATGATGGATTATATTATTGTGTTCATGTCAGCATTTAAGATAGCCAACGATTAGTGCTCTAACTGCCAGCTAACAATTAGGATGCCAGTTGTCAGTTAACCGCGCTGCAGTTGCCAGCTAGCGATTAGTATGCTAGTTGCCAGCTAGCGATTAGTGCGCTAGTTGTCAACTTGCAATTAACGTGCCAGTTGCCAGCTAATGATTAAGGCGGTAGTTGCCAACTAAGGATTAGCGTGCTAGTTGTCAGCTCGCAATAAGTGCCACTTTACTGTATTATTTAAATATCTAAACACAGTATTGCACAGTAACAAGGCATATTTAGAACCAGTTTAATTTAAAATACCATCAACATTTTAGTAGGGGGTCCCTGCTCATTCTCTGGATCAGTTTGTGAGTCTCTGGCCTGGAAAACGTTAAAGACCCCTGATCAAAACTAACCGCTTTGCAAATAATCCTCCAGCCAAACGTGCAAGTAGAAAATACATTTTTCTTCCGATCTAGCTGCTTGTGTGATAATTCACACAACTATTTTGACAGATGCCAACACTGAATGTGAATATTTAGAGAACAATTAGCCTCCACACAGGCATGCAACCAACGTATAAACGTTGCTACCCTCGTTGTAACCATTCCAATTATGTGCTTCACTTTTTTATCATCTTTTGTATCTTGCTTGCTCTTTGTTCCTTTTCTTAGTTGTTTTTTTTACTCTTTCAATCTTTACCTCACTCCTGTTTTTTCCCCCCATCACGTTAGCCCCTTGTCCCTCCTGTTGTTTGCCGTCTCTGACATATCACAGGACAGCAGCGATGAAGAGCCTGAGGAGGAGGAAGATTTTGCACGGGTTCAGTTTGGGTCAAGGTACACCACTGCACGGTGTGTGTGTTTGCGCGTGCGTGCTTGCTCAGCAATGGCCTGCTGCATGTACCAGTGGGCTTTGCCATTAACGGAGCACAAACACACTGGCAGACTGGTGAAAGATTAACAAATGCAGCTATTTAGGAATGATTTGTTTGTTTATAGGCTTTAGTATTCATATTTAGTATTATGTGTTGTTACAGTTTGAGAATTGATTTATTCTGATAGCATAAATTAATTGGCCCTCGCTTATATTTCACTTCCATTTTTCATACAATGATTAAGGTTGTTTTTTTTTTTTTGCTTCATCGTATGAAGCTTGAGTATTTTTCAGTTGCATCAAATTTACTCAGTACTTTTTCATACAGCACATGTCTTCTATATTTGTGCATGAACAAAGGTGTTCATTCACAGCTTATGGTTGCTCCTGCTGAGTGATAGTGGCTGGGGGCTATGTTCAGGAACTTTCCATTTTTACCAAGACAACAGGGCCAAATGTTCTTTAACATTACATGATCTAACATGTGAAGTGTTATGTCATGATTTGATTTGTCAAATTACAATGCATCGCCTGTGTCTGTTAAATAACAAACGCTTCTACTTGTACATTTTGAGGTTTTCTATTGTGCTTTGAAGCAGCTCTCATCCAGGTTGTGATACTGCAGCTGACCACTAATAAAGCAAATGCAAGGACAATCCTCGTATCAAATTAACAAAAAGTGTGCACAACTTTTTTTTACCTGTAGCATTGGTTCTGATTTCAAGAGCTACATGCTGTGTCGCCGCCACTAATGGCATTAATACATTTCTTTCAGGGCCTGTGATAGAGAGCTGCTGTTTACATGAAGCTAACAGTGCATTTCAAACCGTGCAAATGTTTTGTTCACGTGATTGTTTTTCCTTGTTTGTGTTTAGTCTTGGGGCATGCGGAGGGTCGGTGTCTTGTGATTCGGCCGGAGACCGCTTCACCATTGAAGCGTGCAAAGAGACAGAGATGCTGAACTACCTCATTGAGCGCTTCGAGAGTGTTGGCATGGAGGAGAGGAAAGCTCCCAAGGTATTTGTTGCAGAAAAATTAACAGCATGTAGTACTGTTTTCTTTAGAGTGAATCTTACGATATGAGCTCTTCTCCCTTTTCTTTCTTTTCCTCAGATGTGTAACCAACCTAATGTCAGCCAGCTTCTTAGCAACATTCGCTCTCAGTGTATCTCTCACGTTGCCCTTGTCCTTCAAGGTTCTCTGACCCAGCCTAGGTAAGTAAGCCTATAACCTATATATCGCCACGCTAAAACATTTGGCTTAATATGTATTTGTAGTAACACTAGTGGTCATTTTATATTTGCATTTGCTCTTTCTTTAACTTTGGCTCTAAATCCCAATTACATTGGTACCTCAATTTACTTGCAAGCCCAATTGGTTCTACGACCAAGCTCGTAACTCCAAACGCCCGCATTTCAAATCGTCACCCAAATTAGTTAAAATAAATCGTAAATCAAACATTACAATTTTAATATGTAAGATGCCTCTCAAAAATAAAAATAACATTTTTAGATAATAAATATTGTTTTAAATACAATACCATACAATGTACTTCAAGTAACTACAGGAGTTTTATGAAATAATATATTGATGATATTGTACAGCATTTACCTTGGTGAGTGGACTAATGCGGCGTCTCCTTTGTGCTTGTTTTTGGTTAGTTGTTATTGTTATGGTTTATGTTGCACATGGACGTCTGTGAGTGACGGACCAGAGATCAGAGTTGACCGCAAGGGATGTGTAAGTCTGTGTACCTTGATGAATAAAAATACAGTTAGCAAGGGTAATGTTCAATCGCCCAGTTTGTAGAGACAGAACAAACTGAAATACGGCAGGCACACAACTGGTAGCTTCTCCATTTTTTCATGGGTAAACACCCTCAGCATAGTCAATTGTGCAGACTGACGATGCTGCGGCTATGATTTCTTTCTTTGATTCGTTGGGTGTCGTCTACTTCTTCTCACCGCTCTCTTTCGCACTTACTTTCTCCATTCTGGTGGTTCCAGTGCAGGCCAGTAGACCAGATCTTTTGGATCCTACAGGGTTCAGTCTGACAATCACCACGCCAACAAGCCTTTTCTAAGTTACATAAAGAAACATCACAGGTTTACACTTGCACACTTGTTTGAAAAGGAGTAGGAAAAAGCAAAGTTTATTTACCGTAATTCTACATATTCAACATGTCCCAGCAATTAGTACTGATAGTTTGTTCAAGCTCTGTGTTTGACATGATAAACAATAAATACATTGGCAAGAGATTAAAGGTGAATGAATGAATGCAGTACATAAATGAATAAATACAGGAGTAAAATACTGACAGAAGAACTAAACACATTTAATAATTAAAACATTTAATTTATTCTTTCAAATCCTTCACAGCATATAGTTTATTATCCTAATGTGCCTGTTCCAGCTTGCAACACAACTGAACCTAACAACACATTTGTGGTCCTTCATCCATCTGTTTGAGGACATTCTGTCTCTTTTTCCTTTCACAGTCTCCATGGTGACCTGTCTTTTTTTTCCCCTCCCCTCACATCATTTATATATTTATTTGGTTGTGTGCACTACATACAGGAGCCCTCTGCATCATTCTCTGCTGGTCCCTTATATGCTGTGTCGGAACCTTCCATATGGCTTTATCCAGGAACTGGTGCGCATTACCCACCAGGAGGAAGAAGTGTTCAGACAGGTGGGCACTACAGCACATTTGAAAGTTCTGTACATATATTTGTACCTAAATTTATCTAGCATGGAATTTTTCAGTGTGACATTCAAAACACGGAAACTGCTCAGTACATGGAGACTGACTGCCACCCGCTAATATTTACTGTGAAGAATAATGTTCTATTAAACATTTGTGGTTTTCTTGCACTATGAGTCAAATTTCAAAAAGTGACCCTCATGATGTTACCTTCCCAGATCTTCATTCCTATCCTTCATGGGCTGGCTCTAGCGGTAAAAGAATGTTCCTTTGACAGCGACAACTTTAAATACCCCCTCATGGTAAGATGGTGCCTTAGTTCTATCTATAGTACAAGGTAAAGATCCAAATTAACACGATGACCGTGCAGGTAGTCCAGATGGGATCAATGTGGTGTTGGCAGCTAGTCCGTATATCTACTCAATAGCATGGAATATCTGGATCCTTATGCCAATATTTGACACTTAGGTAGTTAAATATAGAAAATACATAATGTTCCCACAGGGATGCTTCTTCTGTTTGAATACTTTTTACCTGAAATGTAATATACCTGAGCATGTTAATCTATTTTGTCAGGGAAACACACTATCTTACATTCCTCATTTATCATTAAAAAACATTTAAAGAGTAAACAAAACCAGCGAGTTAAATGAAAAGATTTTTTTAAATATACCGGTACATATAATATTTTTGTTTGTTTCTGCAGGCATTAGCAGAGATTTGTGAAATCAAGTTCGGAAAGACTCACCCTGTGTGCAGTTTGGTAAGTGCACAGCTAGATGATGCATAATTTTGTCCTTACAGCTCACACTGTTGTTAGGCTTTCTATCTGTAAGACTGTCTTATGGCAAGACAAAACTGGATGACTAAGTGCTTATGTTTTAATTTCTCCGCTGCATTTGATTTTTTCTTATTTGTCCATTCCTATTTTATTGTCCCATGATTTTCAAGGAAGTTAAACTCCTGGTTAGCACGAGATATTATTTATAGGGGTTTCTGGATAAAACTTATTCACTTCCGATACGATACCTATATTGAAGCCTTGAGTGTTGATCAAAACCGATATTAAACCGATAAAATATCACCACAAATCAAAGTAAAATACTTTTGTAGTGTGAAATGTTAGAAAAGGCTCGATCAAATAAAATTACTCAGAAAATAGAGGTAGGTATGAAAAACACTAAACTTATGACAGATTTATGCTTTTAAAGTGCAGTTATAACTTGTTTTAGGCAACACCTAATGTTCACAATAATGTATTAAGTTTAGCTCATGACGCAGTAAGTGGAATGATACGGATATGTTAGTTAATGGATAAATTCTAATAAGTTTGTGTCCTGCAGACTTTGTATATGTTAGTATTATGCAACTATAACTATTTAATACTTGCTTGTATTGACAAAAGAAGGGTTTTAGATCACAATATTGTTCAATTAAGAACATTTATTATGTATGTCTATTTTTTGTGCGAATCTGTGTTTAGCTATTCTGTAGCTGTGAGTTCCCCAGTAGCCTATAGCCTACCATGTTTACCATTTATAAATGACTTACTAAAATACAAGAAAAGGCCAACCTTGTGTGCTTTTTGGAGGATATTTATCTGTTAAATAGCTGTCTGGCTTCACACAAGTAACACGCTGCAGGATGGTTTGTATCTGAGCTTATATCAAAGATTTTAGATACTTGTTTTTTTGCTAATGTCGGACCGATTTCAATATCTCATCAGCACACCCCTAATTTTTAGATTTTGAGAAAATGATGGTGGCTCTTCTCCATAGGTAACGTCACTTCCTCTTTGGTGTCTCAAACCTCTGAGTCCAGGATGTGGCAGGGAAATTCAGAGACTGTCTTACCTTGGCACCTTCTTCAGCCTCTCTGTGTTTGCTGAGGATGATGTGAGTACATAACCATAACTCAATTTACTTACATTGGGGCGGCGTGGCTCGGTCGGTAAAGCGCCCGTGCCAGCAACTTGAGGGTTCCAGGTTCGATCCCCGCTTCTGCCATCCTAGTCACTGCCGTTGTGTCCTTGGGCAAGACACTTAACCCACCTGCTCCCAGTGCCACCCACACTGGTTTAACATGTAATTTAAAGAGGTAGATAATGGTTTTCACTATGTAAAGCGCTTTGAGTATCTCTATAAATATAATTCACTTCATTTCACATTGCATTTATTTTTGTTTATCTTACAAAATAAATTGCACTGTACTACTTATACCAGATAATAAATAAAGCACAAAATCAATTTAGTTATTTACCTAATCTCATTCTTATTTTCCATTTCCTTTTAGACCAAAGTAGGAGACAAATATTTCTCTGGTCCAGCTATCACCATTGAGAACACGAGAGTTGTCAGCCAATCCTTGCAGCATCATCTGGAGTCAGCAAGGGTGAGTTTCTGTCATACATCCATTCTGCGGTGATGACTTCTTGTAATGTCATTTAAATGCGATGTTGAATATTTTTTCTTTAAGGGTGACCTCTTTAAAGTTCTTCACAACATCCTACTAAACGGAGAGACACGTGAATTAGCTCTTAGTTACATGGCAGCTTTAGTCAACTACAATGTGAAGAAAGCCCAGATGCAGGTGAGTTTTATAGCTCCGTACACAGTCAGTGGTGTTTTCACTGCTTTTACCAAGAATTGTACACTTGTACTATCCCTCCTTTTGACACTGTCATACAGGGGTTGTTTTAACAATATGTTAATGTGTTTTATTCTTTGCAGTGGTGTAGAATTGCATAAAGTAGTGTTTCTAATAGGTTACCTTAAATCCAATTATGAATTTGCTCTAATTCATCCTCCTTTTCTTCTAGACTGATGACAAACTGGTGTCGACAGATGGCTTCATGCTCAACTTCCTTTGGGTGCTGCAGCAGCTCAGCATGAAGATCAAGTTGGAAACAGTGGACCCCTTCTACATTTTCCACCCCCGTTGTCGCCTTGTCGTCAGCACAGAGGAGACCCGCCTGAAGGCCACCATGGAAGAGCTCAAGAGCTGGCTGTCTGAGCTCCGTGAGTTGGCGTGGGTTGAAATGTTTTTTTACCGTGGCCTGGAAGTGCAAAACACTTAACATTTCCACTAAAAAATTACAACTGCAGAAAAAAAATACAATTACAATTATGCAAACCAAATTTTAAAAAAGACAAAACGATCTACATTTTCAGAAACCACATTAACAAAAGACCAAACAATTAATACATTTTAGAAAGCTCAACAAAAAAAAGTAAACAATTTACAATATCAGAAAACACATTAACCTAAAGCAAAACAATGTACACTTTCAGAAAACAAACATTGTCTTTTTAATTTGATTTTCGTAATTACGTATAAGTTGTTTTGCTTTTTGTTGTGTTTTTTGAAATTGTAAATTGTTTTCTTTTTTTAAATTTAGTTTGCATAACTGTAAGTTTGTAATTTGGTAATTAGTTTTTTGTAATTTTAATTGTTTCATAAAATGTGAAAGGGTTTTGTATTTCCAGGCCACTGTAGGTTTTAAATCATGAGGAGAGTAGATTAACAACAACATTTGAGACCTGCTCTTAATTGCATGTTATGGATACATTCAAGTAAGACGCAGTGAAACTGACTATTGTTTTTGTATGGACAGATGATGATGCCACCAAATTCTCAGAGCCCAAGTTTCCCACTGAATGTTTCTTCTTGACCCTGCACACCCACCATTTGTCCATTTTGCCTGGCTGCAGGCGCTATATCCGCAGGTTGCGGGCCATTCGTGAACTGAACAGGTATAGACAAATGCCTGTGTCACAGTTTTAGTGTTCTTCATCGTCATTTAATTGTGTTTTTCTATTGTACTTTATCAGGACTGTAGAGGAGCTGAAAAACAGTGAAGGCCAATGGAAAGATTCACCACTGGCCAGTCGACACAGAGAGATGCTCAAGCGATGCAAAACACAACTCAAGGTTTGTATTTTCACATGCGTGAACTGTCTTCAATGATTTTGCTTGTATGTACATACTTATTTTAAGCATGCAAATGTACATTCTAAGTGTGCAGTATGTGGATAATAGAGCAGTCATGTTTCTCCTTGTATGCTGAAACACATTTTTACACAAAAGTAATCCTGATTACATGTGACTTTGCCCTGTCAGAAACTGGTTCGAGCCAAAGCATGCGCTGACGTAGGCCTTCTGGATGAGAACCTGCTCCGCAGATGTCTCCAGTTCTACAGCACTGTCATTCAGCTCATACTCCGTATGGTAGACGCTGCTTATCCTAAGTAAATCACATCCCTCTCTTGTTTTTTTGTTTTAGTTCATGCTATGTTAAATGTTCATGTAAATGTATTAGTGTATAATGGAAATAAAAAGCTGTTTATTTCTTTACAGCATCACTTTGCCATTGAACCCTGAGATCCCCAAAAGCTTTGCTGCTCTCCCAGAATTTTACATTGAAGATGTGGCTGAGTTTTTGCTTTTTGTCGTGCAGTAAGTTCCCACTTCTGTCCTTTTACCTTCTTGTGAATTTTTGTTCAAAGATTTATTGACAGCTACAGAGAGAGATGGCCCAGCCTTTAGTTCTAGGCTGCCTCACCACAGATTCCACACCAATTGCAAGACCGACATGAACAACATTCACCAAGCGGCAATAGCTAATAATCACAGTCCCACACACAAATACACCCCACACCTGAGACATAATATTAAAAACTAGATTACTATTTTAATAAAGCATTTGTGTAACAAATACGTATTTGCCCTTCCCGTAAGTGGTGGTATTTAGAAAAAGTAGTGAAATGGCTAGAAATGTAGGTTTTAACATCAGGATCTAACATGTCAACTAAATATAAATATTTACAGACATCATTTCGGAGAAGGTTATTCTAGCCAAATGAATGAGTTAAAACTAAAAATGACAAGAAGTCCAGCTGTGAATATGCTAGTTTACTTAATACAGTATAATTAGTATGATGGTATTATATAGTATAATTAGTACAATAAGATCATTCTGTAGGCTGGTATGATAAGTGACACAAGAGGCATTTAATACAATGTTGCCCATGTCCGCACAATGCTAAACATGTCTAAACCCATGTTCAGTTCACCAAGTTATTTCGAACACAACAAACCGTCTACACAATTGAGACCAACAAAAAAGCGTCTCCAATGCAACATCTTCATCTGCAAAAAACAATATTAATATTAAAAGAAAATTCAACCGAAACAAAGAAACATGCTGTCTGTCCAAAAAGGAGCAAGAAGAAGCAAAAGCTTATATTGTCCTGCCCGTCACTCAGATAATCTGATTTTTAATCCTAAATACAATACATAATCATGTGATACTACCTTGTGTGTGCGTGCGTGCATTAATATATATATTTATTCATTTGTATCTCACGATAATAAACCCTCTCTTCATTTCATCAAATGTAGTTTGTATACATGCATTACAACCTTAAAGGGAACTGCACTGTTTTGGAACATAGCCTGTCATTCACAATCCTTATGTAAAATGAGAACACATTTTAATTTTTTTTTAATGCATTCTAACGAGTAAATAAATGCTAGCAAAAGTCTGTTTACAATGGAGCCTATAGAGCACTTAAAAAACATCCAAACACCTCAATCAAGGTTTCATATACACCTTGTAAGTATATACCTGTATGTAATGTAGTAACAGACATTTTAATAATAAAATGTTATGTTTACGGATTTTGCTCATTTTAAGCACAAGGCGGCGTATTAATTTCAATTCACAATGTTCACTTTTTCCTTTAACTACAACAATGACAACTCTTGCAGACTTCATGAGAGCCAACAAACATAATTAAGCATCACTTACTGTACAATGTGGGCTCTCACTGGGATGTCAACTGTTAGGATGTTGATATATTCCTATTTAGATGAAGAATGACTCATAATCTTCACAAAGGGTTGAAAAAAACGCGTCTGTTTTCTTTTCTCGCCATCTCTGGGTCTAAATTGACAAAGTATACCACCTTCTTGGTTTATTTCCACATCATTTTACTAACAAGGTGAGAGACATGATTTATAATCTAGAATAAACTTTCACGAGCTCCAAGGCGAGAAAGCAGCTCACCAGCTGATGTCAATATAGAAGCATAAGGAAATTGCCTCTCTGATCAATGCGCTGCTAAATGTAGGTCCTTAACGTTTGTGCTTATAATAAAAATGTCGCAAGTACTTTAGATATTTAGGTCACAAAATGTAAATGGAGTATTGTTGCCACTTTTTCAATGGTTATTTATTGGGTTTTATGTTTGGAATGGACACAATGATGTCACAGCTCTCATTGGCTCCATTGTAAGCAGACGTTTATTTACGGGTTAGAATACATTAAAAAGACGTGTTTCATAAGAAATGTGAATTATAGGAACATTTTCAAAAAAGTGCACTAAGATATTTAAGACCAATTTTGTGTCACCTGTGGAAAATATTTTTTTTATTTCTTAGTTAATTAGCCTATAATAAATATTGCAGTAGTTAAAGCCTATTAAAAGTTGTTGCTTTAAGAGTAAATTAGGCCTGTTATCTTTACAACTTTTATTTAATATAAGTCAGGAAGTTGCTGATTTTGTTAAAATTTTTCACCATGGGTAATTTGTGCACTTATCGACAAAGAATTCAACAGTTAATCGTTATTTACACAGTTGGTCAAATTACATTTTTAGATTTTATTCCGTGTACTTGTGTGCAGTGTTTCCTCGTCGCTTACTACAGTCTCAGTCCAGCATGGATACAATTGAGATTTAATACCAATTTAGGTGTTCATGTTAACATTTCTTAGGCTTTTAGTGTATTAAATGTTTTAAGAGCATAGGAAGTGTTAAGTGTTAAAGCTGGGTGTAGTGTGTGGAGAGCTTATAAAGACTTTGATTGCATATAATAATCGTAAATCGTAAAATAAATGCTGTCTGAAATGTAACCTCCGCAAAAATCAAGGAACACTGTACCTTGACATTTGGTCCAGAAGCCGAGTGGCCCTGGTTTGGAAGTACTCATAAAATGTCTTCAAGGTTGGCAGGTCTGTTTATAGTATTTAGTTGTTTTTTTTTTCAATTAACTTACCTCAGCCATTTTATGGAGTTTATTGGTACAACAAGACCATTACAACTAACTACATTGTAAGGAAAATCTAGCAGCTCTTTTTTTTCAACATCTACTCTATTCATCTCCTTTTACTTCCTTGCAGGTATGCTCCCCAAGTTTTATACGAGCCTTGTGTTCAAGACATCGTCACTTTTTTGGTAGTGTTCATCTGCAGTCAGAACTACATCAGGAATCCATACCTTATCGCCAAGTTGGTTGAAGTTTTGTTTGTCACCAACCCTGCTGTGCAGCCTCGCACTCAGCGCTTCTCTGAAATGATGGAGAACCACCCGTTGTCCATCAAACAGTTGGTGCCCGCCCTTATGAAGTTCTACACTGGTGAGTTCTTCTTGTGACTGTGTTGTAAGAGTGAGATAAAAGTGATTTCCCATTAGCAATAGTGTCATTGATAAACACAAATGCCAGTATTTGACTGCTCTTTCATGGTCTTCTCTGGCTAGATGTTGAGCACACTGGTGCCACCAGTGAGTTCTACGATAAATTCACAATAAGGTACCATATCAGTACCATCTTTAAGAGTCTATGGCAAAACATCGCCCACCACGGCACTTTCATGGAGGAGTTCAAGTGAGTGTAGTCGCAAAACATTTTTGGGAATACACCATATTAAGTTATAGCGTCACTACTCTTGTTATGCTTACTTCCCTTTAGTTCCGGCAAACAGTTTGTTCGCTACATCAACATGTTGATCAATGACACCACCTTCCTGTTGGATGAGAGCCTTGAGTCTCTGAAGCGCATCCATGAGATTCAAGAGGAGATGAAGAATAAGGATCAGTGGGATCAGCTCCCCAGGGTTTGTATTTGTACTCGTTTTTATCTCCGTCAAAAAGCATGGCCTTCTTTCTTTTTTGTTCATCACCTCTTGGCCACAGCTTTTAATACATCGTGGGCACAAATATTAGGCAAGTACTTTAACCATATCATCGTTATGTATATTTCCCAACTCCAATCTGTATAAACTTGAATGCTGATTGGATTTAAGCTTATCTGGTGGTGATGTGTATTTAAGTAATAAGGACTGGTGACCTAAAGAGGTCAACTTTCTCAATCAAGACATGCATAATTATGAAGCTTCTTTTCCTCAGGCAAAGTGGGCCAAAAACAAAATATTAACGATGATAATTTTAATCTACATTTAAAACACTTCCTTTTAGTCGAGATAATATGTATTGGATATGCTTTGGTTTCCATTTTACTCCAGTCACATTCATAATCCGTTTTTTTAGTCTGTCTGCAATATTTCTGTTTGTGAAGGTGTTCCCTGAATACGAATGAAACCACGCCACGCCCTCTCCAAAAGTATCATAATTTATCTTTTGAAAATGTACACTTTTTAAGATATAAATCTTATAGTTGTCACCGCTATTTTTTTCTCCAGACAGTCGAAAATCAAATTAATGAACATTCTATAGATTCACCCGGTTACACCTACACATTCTCTGATCGATTTAGACTGCATAAAAGCAGCTATGGTACTTTCACCACATTTGTCACTGCATGTCGCACATCTGTTATTGTGCGCATGCCAAGATCAGATTAAAAATAATACTTTATCCTACCTTTTTTGTGTGTTTCCTCGTAGCCTGAAGTTAATCCATGGCTGCCAGCTTGACTTAATGTCCAAATAAGTGCTCAAACAGAGACATCCAAAACTGTGTGCAAACTCACGCCAAAATGCATGAACCTTATGATCTGATGCGTTGGAATAGTATCCAAAATTGTAACATTTACACTTGAGAATAGACAACGTTCATCATAGGTCGCCTTCAAAATGACTTTCACAATCTAACACCTAAATAACATTTGTGTTCACCTGGTCTCATTCAGGAACAGCAGCAAAGCCGGCAGTCCCAGCTGACTCAGGATGAGCGGGTGTCTCGCTCCTATCTAGCCTTGGCCACAGAGACGGTTGAAATGTTCCACATCCTCACCAAGCAAGTCCAAAAACCTTTCCTCAGGCCTGTGAGTATCAGTGCATCGACAAAACATCGCTAAACAAACAATATATCTTCAAGATAAACTAGGTCCTACCAAGACATTATTTATCTGCCCTAAATGCACTTGCTCAACCTGACAAACTATTCTTAACTTTGGCATCACCTTCTTGCAGGAGCTGGGGCCGCGTTTAGCCGCTATGCTGAACTTTAACCTCCAGCAGCTCTGCGGGCCCAAGTGTCGGGACCTGAAGGTAGAGAATCCTGAGAAGTATGGCTTCGAACCCAAGAAGCTGTTAGACCAGCTGACCGACATCTACTTGCAGCTGGACTGTGCCCGCTTTGCCAAGGCAATAGCGGACGACCAGGTTGGAGACGCAAAATATTTTTATCGAGATGCTATGATATGAAACACAACAATGTTATTGTCATATACTTCAGTTAGGTTTCTAAAAACCTTTACGACATGGAAATTAATTTAGGTTTGTGCTATGCTATGTGAATTTAATCCACTCTTTGATCCGGCAAAACTCGCTATGTCTGAATCTTCAGTTCTGAGTAGCAAGAGACAGCTTTAATATTGCACAAAGTACTATGCCATCATTTTAGTAATTTTATACTAAATGTCTGACAGCACACTGTAAAATATGGTTCCTTACACCCGTTGACTGCAAGCCTTTGATATAACAAATTATATGTTTTCCTATTCTCTTCTCTCATTTTGGTTCACATGTTGGAATAATGTTATTTTTTAATTACAGATGAAATCGCAGAAACGTCAACAATGATATTGCAGTCCGACTCTGAATATGTTATGTATACAGTCCCAGAGACTTTCCTTATTTAATGTTGTTTTTATCTTTTGTTCCGTGTCTGTAGCGGTCATACAGTCGAGAGCTCTTTGAAGAGGTCATCTCCAAGATGAGGAAGGCTGGCATCAAGTCATCTATCGCAATTGAAAAATTCAAGCTGCTATCTGAAAAGGTGGAGGAAATAGTTGCCAAGAACTCCCAGTCAGAAATGGACTACAGTGACGCACCTGACGAGTTCAAAGGTGTGTGAGAATATTTACTGTATGTGCGTGTGAGACGCACATGTGCTTTTGATTCTAAATATGTCTTGTACAGTTTCACTTGCTGGCACAGCTTGACATCTTCCTTCCCTCTCACTATCCTCATGCCACATTTAGATTTTACTACAGCATGTATTAGCTTGTCTTTTCCATTTTTCTCTTTTGTTAACATGAATTTTTATAATAATAATAATAATAGTAATGAATTTTATTTACAATGCACTTTATATTTCTTAAATCTCAAAGTGCTTCACACTGCCAGAGTCCTTATCTACCAACCATGAGCCAAAACACTGCAAAGACACTATTAATGCACAACAAAAGAAGAGGTAGACATCTACAAAATACATCATCATTACCTTTATTTCATATGTTGATATTAAGGCAGAATAACCTTTTTTAAATGTTTTGACATTTTGCATGTCTAAAGTAAATTATTTTCAAAATGAAATGAAAGTATTACTAATGTAAAATATAACCTGTAAAGTGTAAACTGTTTTCTTATTCTACAGTAAAGCGATTGTACCCAAAGTGCTTTCTATACGATATACTGTAGAGTTAAATGTTCAATGCTTATACTCCATTCATACATTTCCAGGCTTGTGGGTGCATGAAGGCTGTCGTTACTATTGAATTGCAGACATTTGCAGGGGATTTGTCACCTCATAGAGGTCGTATAGACAATTTACAGAGCAAGGCTATCCTATAACCACCGACTTATTATAATCCAGAATTGGAGTCAGAATGTTTGGCCTACATACCTCCTTTGATTTCCAGATAAGACTGCCAAACCCACCACGGTCAACAGGAGTGTGTCGCGCAACAGGTGTCGAGTTTCTCTGTAGTAAAAAATCTCCCATTCTGGATTTATATTTAATAACCTGCAAGCTGTAACAACCTAGTGTGGGACAGTAGGCTGAATGCTCTTAAGGAGTATTATATTATTTGTTTTGTTCTGAACTGTTCTAACAGACCCTTTGATGGACACGCTGATGACCGACCCCGTCATACTGCCCTCCGGAAACATCATGGATCGATCCATCATCCTGCGCCACCTGCTCAACTCGCCCACTGATCCCTTCAACCGGCAGCCTCTCACAGAGAGCATGCTGGAGTCAGGTAACCACTTTAATCGGAAAATGCACTTAAAGCAGCAGCTTCAGACATTGCCTTGTTTTATCCCACAGTCCCCGAATTGAAGGAGAGGATCCACGCATGGATGAGAGAAAAACAAGGAGGGCGACTTGTTTAAAGACTCAATGTCAACTACACCCATGATCAAGGGATCTGGCCCCAAATCGCCTGAATTGAGTGTCACTGCTACCAACAATAACCAACATTATTATATGATTTTTATTTTTATTTACACGTTTTGCCCTAATGATGCTTAAAAACAACATAATAAAGTTAAGATTTTTTATTTGCTTCCTGGATTTGTGTATACTGTATATGTATATCCAAATATACACATATGTTTAGGGATTATAATGCTGCAAGAATCAGTCTTCATCACAAACCGGTTTACCAGCAGGATGAATACAGTCATTTCCTTGAACATTTTCAATACTTTATGGTTCTTGTGTGTTTTGTAACGTTGTGTATGTGGTCTTTACTAAAGACGTGTAATTATTTTAGGGTGAGGGGCTAGAAAGTGTCAGGGTTGTTGAGTCATTGTAAACCAGACTCACAATGTCAACTTTGAGTTGGTATAATGTGCAGAAGTTCCAGATGTTCAACTGATTTGTACTTGTTGTAGGTTGAGTTTAGAAGTGGGAATGTCCAGGGAGGATGTAGCCTAACGTTACACAATCTTTTTTTATTTAAATGCAGTCAGATGTTGAGCAGTGGTGTACCAAAAATATAATTACTGGACTTTTTCATTTTGTCACGTTTCCCCCCCTCTGCTGACTTTGAAAGACTGAATTAACATCTTATGGGCACATCGCTGCTATCTAGCGCCCCTTCCAGTGCTTCAAGAACAAATTTATAATAAAGGGTAGGTAACTTGGCCAGAACATGACGGAATGTAGCATGAGCTCTAGAAACATTGCAACAACTTGACATCACATCTCTGGACAGTCTCTCTCTCTCTCTCTCGCTCTCGCTCTCTCACTGTACCTAACTTGACCTTGCTGACCTTAACTGTACAGGAAATCTCTTAACTACACACATGTTTTGGAAGCTAGGATTTTCAAATGAAAATAAATGATACACATTATTCCAAACAGTGTTGGTTTTTTATCCCCATAAATTGTGTGTTTTACTTACAAGCTTAATTGGCGACCAAATGTTTAACTCAAAACACTGTCTCCTATTGGAATTAATTGAGATCAAATTAATTAGTTATTTTCCCCAAAACATTTCTAACACATAACATGCCTTTTATAAAAAAAACAACTAACTTTTAAATAATTTTGTAAGAAAAACAATAGAATAGAATGTACAACTAACAACTACAGTGGACTTCTACGGTATCTCCTACCAGCTGCTTTTGCGTCAAACCATCCGCAGCTTTTCCATAGTTTCATGGATAAACATCTGACGTTTAGAAATTATTTTAACATTCTTGGCTGGCGTTAGACTCGTTGTTTTTCAGTAGCAGTGTTACACTTGAATTGCTTCGCCAAGTCTACTACACGCACTGTCATTTCTTTCTTGAATTCAATTATCATCCATTTCATCTCAGTACAGTCCTCACGACTTTCTTCCTTCCAAGTTATGTCCACCTCTAGCTATAAGAACTACAAACCCTGTTTCCATATGATTTGGGAAATTGTGTTAGATGTAAATATAAACGGAATACAATGATTTGCAAATCCTTTTCAACCCATATTCAATTGAATGCACTACAAAGACAAGACATTTGATGTTCAAACTCATAAACTTTTTTTTTTTTTGCAAATAATAATTAACTTAGAATTTCATGGCTGCAACACGTGCCAAAGTAGTGGGGAAAGGGCATGTTCACCACTGTGTTACATGGCCTTTCCTTTTAACAACACTCAGTAAACGTTTGGGAACTGAGGAGACACATTTTTTAAGGTTCTCAGGTGGAATTCTTTCCCATTCTTGCTTGATGTACAGCTTAAGTTGTTCAACAGTGCGGGGGTCTCCGTTGTGCTATTTTAGGCTTCATAATGCGCCGCACATTTTCAATGGGAGACAGGTCTGGACTACAGGCGGGCCAGTCTAGTACCCGCACTCTTTTACTATGAAGCCACGTTGATGTAACACGGGACTTGGCCTTGTCTTGCCGAAATAAGCAGGGGCGCGTCCATGGTAACGTTGCTTGGATGGCAACATATGTTGCTCCAAAACCTGTATGGACCTTTCAGCATTAATGGCGCCTTCACAGATGTGTAAGTTACCCATGTCTTGGGCACTAATACACCCCCATACCATCACAGATGCTGGCTTTTCAACTTTGCGCCTATAACAATCCGGATGGTTCTTTTCCTCTTTGGTCCGGAGGACACGACGTCCACAGTTTCCAAAAACAATTTGAAATGTGGACTCGTCAGACCACAGAACAGCGAAGCTGACAGCGTTTCTGGGTGTTGTTGATAAAAGGTTTTCGCCTTGCATAGGAGAGTTGTAACTTGCACTTACAGATGTAGCGACCAACTGTAGTTACGGACAGTGGGTTTCTGAAGTGTTCCTGAGCCTTTGTGGTGATATCCTTTACACACTGATGTCGCTTGTTGATGCAGTACAGCCTGCGGGATCGAAGGTCACGGATTTAGCTGCTTACATGCAGTGATTTCTCCAGATTATCTGAACCCTTTGATGATATTACGGACCGTAGATGGTGAAATCCCTAAATTCCTTGCAATAGCTGGTTGAGAAAGGTTTTTCTTAAACTGTTCAACAATTTGCTCACGCATTTGTTGACAAAGTGGTGACCCTCGTCCCATCCTTGTTTGTGAATGACTGAGCATTTCATGGAATCCACTTTTACACCCAATCATGGCACCCACCTGTTCCCAATTTGCCTGTTCACCTGTGGGATGTTCCAAATAAGTGTTTGATGAGCATTCCTCAACTTTATCAGTATTTATGGCCACCTTTCCCCAACTTCTTTGTCACGTGTTGCTTGCATGAAATTTTAAAGTTAATGATTATTTGCAAAACATTTTTTTTATCAGTTTAAACATCAAATATGTTGTCTTTGTAGCATATTCAACTGAATATGGGTTGAAAATGATTTGCAGATCATTGTATTCCGTTTATATTTACATCTAACACAATTTCTCAACTCATATGGAAACGGGGTTTGTATATGTAAGTTATTACATTATGTGATACGTAGTCTTGGGTGCAATCATACGACTTTATACGATTTACTTGTACTTATTTACCTACTGCTCGGTAGACGGAGCTCTTTGCGGTGACTGGGGATGGTGGGAAGAAATCCTGCAGTATAGCGTCAGAGCAAGGAGGGGGCGAAACACGCCTCTTCCGCAACACTGGACCCCTATTTGATCATTTCCCCATTCGTCATCTAAATGTCTTCTCTGATTGGCTAAAGTTGCTGTCAATCAACGCCCTCGCCAGGGAGCTGACGTAATCTCGGTAAATCAAGGCAGTTTTATCAAGTCTCCCTCTCCGCTTCGCTGCAGAATAGATAGACGTCCCCGTTTTTAAAGCATTACGGGAAAACAAGGCCCGACAAGGAGGCCTTGGTCGAGAGTTCCCGGCGCAGGATACCGCTATAATGGGCTTTTTTTACGCAAGTGGACTTTACGACAGTTTTCCTGCTTGCGCATTTTGATAGAAAAACAACACGTTTGACGCCCGCTAGCTAAACAGTCGCCACTGTCCTATGGTGTTGGAGCTGCTGAACTGAGACGCTTCTAAGGTAAGCGAAGACAGTCAAAGTGATCGATTTATATGTTTAAATGTCACCACCAAAACAAGGTAGTTATTACAAATTAATACCAGGCTTTTGTTGCTCGTTTGGTACGTGAAGCATTAGCCTGCTTTAGCTCGTCCAAGACGGGCGGAAGTCTCCGGACCGTTAGACACTCCTAATATACCAATTAAAATCCTAAATAGTTAACAAAACGTTTAATCCTCGTAAAAATACATTGGACATAAGTTGCTTTTTTTCGCTTTTTCCTCCACCGGATGTGGGTAGAGTTTCGTTCCGTAGATGCTGAAGTCTCAGTCGGTCACGATGCACCGATTAGCGTTATCAGTATTGATGAATATAACAATGTCATGTCATTTACGTGGAGTGTTATTGTCCATGCATTGTTATTGACTTTAGCCGCCCATGCAGGGTTCGTTGGGGACAGTGCGGCCGTGGCAAAAATAAGCACGCAACTTGCCTTCCTAGCGCTATTCCACAACATACAGCAGTAGAGGATTAGCCTACTTCCCAACATCTGTTCTCTTGTTTGGACAAAATGCAAGAAATGTTTTCACATTTTTATGTTGACAATCCAAAAATGCAGGGGATGGCTTGCTGGCTCACTGTCCCACCGTAGCTCCAAGCAAACTCGACCAGATAGAATTTCATGGGCGTATGCTTCAGCATGTATGGCTGACGGCAAGGTTCTACAAAATGAAAAAAAAAAATATATATATATATATATATATATACTAAATCAGTGGTTCTCAATCTTTTTTCAGTGATGTACCCCCTGTGAACATATTTTTAATTCAAGTACCCCCTAACCAGAGCAAAGCATTTTTGGTTGAAAAAAATAGATAAAGAAGTAAAATACAGCACTATGTCATCAGTTTCTGATTTATTAAATTGTATAACAGTGCAAAATATTGCTCATTTGTAGTGGTCTTTCTTGAACTATTTGGAAAAAAAAAAAAAAAAAAAAACTAAAAACTTGTTGAAAAATAAACAAGTGATTCAATTATAAATAAATAAAGATTTCTACACATAGAAGTAATCATCAACTTAAAGTGCCTTCTTTGGGGATTGTAATAGAGATCCATCTGGATTCATGAACTTAATTCTAAACATTTCTTCACAAAAAAAGAAATCTTTAAGATCAATGTTTATGGAACATGTCCACAAAAAATCTAGCTGTCAACACTGAATATTGCATTGTTGCATTGTACTGAATGGAATAGCCTACTTGATTTGATGTTCAGTTCATGAACTTACATTCATATTTTGTTGAAGTGTTATTCAATAAATATATTTATAAAGGATTTTTGAATTGTTGCTATTTTTAGAATATTTAAAAAAAAATCTCACGTACCCCTTGGCATACCTTCAAGTACCCCCAGGGGTACGCGTACCCCTATTTGAGAACCACTGTACTAAATAACTGGGGTGCCCAAAATGTTTCCACTGAGGGCCACAGACTGACAAATCTAAGGATGCAGGGCAATTTTGGTAGTTTTCACTTTTAAAACCATTGCATTATAGGTTTTTTCTCTCTCTGTGTACAGCTCCACTAATGGACATTGGAGTGTTACTTTCAAAGGCAAAATTAAAGTATAGCTAGAAACATATTTTTATATTCGACTTTATTGTATTATATGTATAGTACATGTTCCAAAAAGAAAAATGCATAAAACCCCACCAGAATTAGAGATATTACAAGTCAAAGTGATGAAGCTTAGTGTTACGCTCATGACTTGGTGTAACTAAACATGAAGGCAATTGCATTTTATTGATATTTGAAATGTATTCAATGTTTATAAATGAATATTTAAATATACTAAAGGTAAAAAAGGGAATAAATATTCAAAATAAGATCATTAAATTAAATCTAGTTTGGTTACGCCATCATGAGCGCAACACAAGGTTGTAAAAGTTTCAACTACAATTCTAAATAAGATGTCAACAGCAAACTAAAATAAAATACGCACAGCTTAAAGATTGATCAATACCTATTTAAATTTAATAATACATAAATATGATGATTTATCAAAATATAAAAGAAATATACCTGAACAGAACGCTCATGATGGTTACACCAAGAAGTAACGCTATGAATCGCGTTTTTGGGGCATTTTTATGCTATTTCCAAGCATCTCCTTTTTATTATCGTTGATTTTAAATGGTCAAACTAATGTATATTATATATGCATGCCCTAGTAAACAAAAAAAAAGTCATATTTATTTTGATTGTTACATTTTGAAATACATTTGTGCGAATGTACCCATTACCAGAGCTGTACACCTCCAAAAACTAGAAAATGCAATTTTGGTAGAAATTTCATGTACATTTTGAAGAGCCTAAGTCACTGCTCGCTGTACATACAGTATCTTACGAAGTCAGCCCTACACTGTTTCAATGTCCATTTCTCAGATGATATAATTGTTGATGACTGAAGTGCTGATATCAACCAAACCTAACCCCCCCCCGCCCCAACCCAACTCCACATCCAACCCCCCGGATTGTAAATAATGTAAATAATTCAATGTATATACTCTGATGATTAACTTGTGTGATGACTGTATTATGCTGATAGTATATATTTGTACCATGTATTGATTAACGTGGACCCCGACTTAAACAGGTTGAAAAACTTATTCGGGTGTTACCATTTAGTGGTCAATTGTACGGAATATGTACTGTACTGTGCAATCTACTAATTAAAGTTTCAATCAATCAAACTTAAATGCTAACAGTTAGCACGCTGACTAGATAGCGTCAAGTAACAAATATAATGAGCAAAATGAGATAAAAAAAAAAACCTAGCATGCTTACAGTACGATGCTAACAACGGCAGCCTGCTTACAGTTAGCATGAGTGAAATACCAAAATACATTGATTGATTGATTGAAACTTTTATTAGTAGATTGCACAGTACAGTACATATTCCGTACAATTGACCACTAATTGGTAACACCCGAATAAGTTTTTCAACTTGGGGTCCACGTTAATCAATTCATGGTAAAAACATGATACTGAGGTGTATGCCTGTTAAATTAGCTAAAAAGGAATCTAGCATGCTAAAAGGCTAACTTTAACATGCGTCAAGTACCAAAATATATTTCTCTGAGGTGTGTATCTGAAAAATGTGTTTGAAATGCTAAGCCTGTTAACTTTAAAATGCATTAAACACCAAAAATGACTAAGGTGTATTATACCTACAACAATAGCTAAACAAACTAACGTTAACATGTGAACATGTATCAGTCGTCAAGTAACAAAATATTTGACGCTGAGTTGTAAAAAATATAGCCAAAAACCTAGAATGCTTATATTAGAATGCTAATGATTGTGCTGTTAAAAATGTAGCTACCGGCCGCAAATGGCTCCCGGGCCGCACTTTAGATACTTTGCAAAGTGGTCTTGTTTTTTGATATTATGGCATAATATTGCTTCATATGATTATGTTTAAAAAATGTGCAAAAACTTAATTTTGGGATCTCAAGTCATCTTTTTGACTGTATGACATTTGGGGTATTCAAATCTTAGCGATCTTTTGAATAGTATTAGACAACGTTACAGAGTTGATCCTTTTCCTCGCTAAGCTAAATTCGATAGCGAGGACAGTTTTTTGTTGCAAAAATTAATCGGAAAACCCGATTAATTCCATTTTAAGGCAAAGCTTTGATTTATTTTCTGTTGCTTCTGGGGATGTAACAATTACTGGTATTATTTATAAACCATGGCAAAACTCCTGACGGTTAGTATTACAGTTTCAAATAAAATGATCGTAAAACCATGATTGTAGAAGACAGTTAGCGCCGTTTATCGCTAACTGTCAGCTAGCGCTAACAGTCGGGAGCTGGCAGCTAACGCTGCTAATCACTAGCTGGCAACTAGCATGCTAATTGCCAGCTAGCTTAAATGCTAACATGAATTCAAAACACATTAACATCATACCCCAATCTAAACTTATTTAAACATATTGCTGTCTGAGCAAGTTATTCAATTGAGCACAGAGTGGTGAATATAAAGATACATATTGTGTCTGTTTTATTTTTTAGATAAAGCTTGTCTAAAATAGTTCAGTGTGTTTAGAAGTACTTTTTAAGCACATTCAACAATGCTGTGATACTGATAATTGGGGTTAAAATAAACATGATATGAAATTTTCTAATCATTACCTCTCCTTAGTTTATCTGATTAATTATTTATTTAGTGTTACTCATAAAATTGGATAAAATCCGAACGCATGGAACCTTAAATACGCAGATATCGTTTCCGCACGGGCGCTGCAATAGAGCGCATAAGAAAGCGGTGGTGTGTGGCGGCAAACACTAGATAATTTTTTTTCTTAACTTTTTATTAATGCACTCGGGTTAAAAGTGCAATTCCAATGTTGATGATGTGCATTTATTAGGAAAAAAAAAAGAAGGCTATGGCAAGCAGAAAAGTCACACGTGCAGGAAAAGGACAATGGAACGTTGCGAAAAGCATTCAACAGGAAATATAACAACCACCATCGCTCTATGGTTTGCAACGATTATATTGATTAACTTGATAGAAAAAAGCTTCAATTCATATTCTGTTGCCTAATTAGTTGAAATCATAAACATGGATTAAATCCGTACCACCTGGAGTGCCCGGAACTTTAAATGTATGGACATGTTTTCCGCACTGTTGCTGCAATAGAGCACACATGAGAGCGGCGATGTGTGGGTGCTGTGATTTGTGTGCTGGCAAACAACGGCGGTTTTTACTTTTTAAATATTGTAATAATGCACACATGTTAAAAGTGCAATTTCAATGTTGATGATGTGCATTAATGTTATGGCAAGCAGATCGTTTTTTGTTCATTAACATTTTTGTACGCATTAAGGCGATAAAGTGGGATTTAACCTATTGTTCGGTTAATTAAACTAACTAATCGATAGATTTCTCAATTACTAAAATAACCTGCAACCCGAATTGCATCTTTTTTTTTTATGTACGCGCATGACTAAGCAGGTGCAACTGTATTCTTATTCAGCCTAAATGAAATGTTTTTATTCATACTAATATTAATAGTAATAGTGTAATCATTTTAATAATATTCACAAAATAAATACTGTTTTAAAAAGTTATGATATAAAGGATTTTTTCCTTGCCTCTGTCGCCCAAATGTTAGCTCATGTAAAGTTCAGATGTTTTTTTGGTAAATTTTTTCCACAACAAAAATGAAAGTTTATTGTTGATTAATCACATCTCAAGGCAGTTGTGGCAAATTGGAATTTACCTCTTGACTGTCAAAATCAGAGGTGCTGTTGATTCATTGTCAACTAGTTTGCTGTCTAAACAAGCACAACATTAACTCAGCTATGAAAAGTCAAGATAGATTTACACAATGGCATCGTTATTATTCTATTTACTGCAAATGCAACTGGTAGAATGCTTTTTTGTTGTGTTACTGTCATGCCTTTTGGTATTTTAAGTGATTATTTTCCTTATCTTTAGGGGGGACATACGCCACAATTCACCGGGAGGTTGCCCGAAAACTGCAAACATGTCCGGGGCGTCGGTAAAAGTCGCCGTCCGAGTTCGACCCTTCAACTCCAGGGAGACGAGCAAGGATTCAAAATGTATCATTCAGATGCAAGGCAACACTACGAGTAAGTACCCTAAACAAGACTGTGTCCGCATCCATTCATGTCTCTCTGGATTGTGTCGCCATCCCTTTTTGGAGGTGTTCAGCAGAGAATAGTGAATAGCCAAACAAGAACAGTGAATAGCCAAACAGTTGGGGACAAACAGGCCTCAAAGAGAATAAATAAAAAGGCTTGCCGGGTGAAATTCCTCTTCCTCTAAAGGGGCCTGCATGCCTGAGGAGTTTTTGTCTATGAGAAATGCTGAGTTGGTTTGTGGGGGAACACCAAGGGTTCACAACCCGGGCCTGCATACATGCTTACACACATCCACCCCCATTCATCATGCCCTCACTGTCTCTTTTTGATTGGAAGTATGAGTACCCTTGTATTTTTATGGTATGTTATCATTAACTTTTTTAATAGGTATTGTCAAGCTGAATCATTGACTTCTGTGCCCATGAATACTTTAATTTGGCTGTAAAATTCACAACAAAGTGAAGTTAAACAAAGTGTTTACCTTCTTGCAAAGTTAATAGGATCCACCTAAGCAAATAGTTGTTCAAGACGCAATCAGCACAGTGGAACCTAAAGGATCAATCTAACACAGTCTTTCCCAGGACTTGTGACCTACAATTTGTTTTCCTCTCTTACATTTTACCATCCATTTGGATAGAACATAAAGAATCAAACCTTTAACATCATTGCCCCTTTGTTACCTGTCCAGGCATTGCAAGTGTCTTAAAAAGTCGAATTTGTCCATACAACAAACCACTCTTTACTCAGTTTTAATGTCGCAGATGTGCCTCAAAATTTTTTGCAGCAAAAACAAAGATAACCACAACAGTTTCCCACTGATCGGCAACTAATTTGTGGCGGTGGGGTGGTGGTAAGGGGTGTGGCTGGGGAAGTGACTAAATAACGTCAAATCAAATCAATATTTATGTATATAGCACTTTTCATACACAGGCAAGTGGCAAACAGAAAGTGCTGTACAAAAAAATAGAAGAGACGAAAACCTACAAACACACGCACACACACAGAGTACTATTGACAATAACAAAGCAAAATCAAAATATATAGGCCTTAATCACAAGTGTCTCACAAAGCTTCTACATCCCCTGATCTAAACCCACATTCAGGCAAGGAAAAACTCAAAAGACCCCAGGTGGGGAAAAAGAAGAAACCACGATAAGGGACTACATGTAGGGACACCCCTTCCAGGGTTATTGGATGTCAAGTGGGTATAATTATTGAATTGTTTAGTTAATAGTTAATGTCCATCTGGAAGCCAACTGATAGTCACAGGGGATCTTATAATTCATTTATTCATATCACATTTGTATGTGTATTTAAAAAAAAAAAGACTAAAACAATGTTTCACATACACTACCGTTCAAAAGTTTGGGGTCACCCAAACAATTTTGTGGAATAGCCTTAATTTCTAAGAACAAGAATAGACTTTCAAGTTTCAGATGAAAGTTCTCTTTTTCTGGCCATTTTGAGCGTTTAATTGACCCCACAAATGTGATGCTCCAGAAACTCAATCTGCTCAAAGGAAGGTCAGTTTTGTAGCTTCTGTAACGAGCTAAACTGTTTTCAGATGTGTGAACATGATTGCACAAGGGTTTTCTAATCATCAATTAGCCTTCTGAGCCAATGAGCAAACACATTGTACCATTAGAACACTGGAGTGATAGTTTCTGGAAATGGGCCTCTATACACCTATGTAGATATTGCACCAAAAACCAGACATTTGCAGCTAGAATAGTCATTTACCACATTAGCAATGTATAGAGTGTATTTCTTTAAAGTTAAGACTTGTTTAAAGTTATCTTCATTGAAAATTACAGTGCTTTTCCTTAAAAAATAAGGACATTTCAATGTGACCCCAAACTTTTGAACGGTAGTGTATATTTAAAGACAAATCTGTGTAATGAGTATCAAAATTTTTTTTTTTTTACTGTGTTTTTAAATTGCTGTTGCACTTTGTACACCTATGGTTAATTAACATATATAATTCTGCCCTTCCTGAATGTTGGAATTTAGTTTGGCAGATAGGTAACAGTCTTTTCAATTAGAGATGAATAACATTTTTAAAAATAAGTTGTTTGTTGACTGTGTCCGCAATGAAGTTACTGTAAAACTAAGAAGAGAAAGCATAATACATTAATATACACATTAAGTGCACATATATGTAGGGACAATACAGCTTGGTATGAACTGAAAAAAGCAATCCAACCATACAGGGTAAAGGTTTGGTCTTATGCCGCTAGCTTAATGCTAACATACACAAGACGTCCTCATTGAAAGGCTAACAAAAATTAGCATCCCGTTTGTCTGTGAATGTTCTCATTCATCCAGGTGATTGTATTCTCAGGGCAGTCAATCGATCGCAACTGGACTGTTTGGGTTGTTTTAGTAGGTGTTTCGCATCTCATCCAAGTAGGCTTCATCAGTTCATGCTTATAGATAGACTAAGATTGGTCAGATCTAATTCTGACCAATCTCTTAGATCTGACCAATCTAATTTTAAGACTCGATCTGACCGATTTAAGTCTATTAGCATGAACTGATGAAGCCTACTTAGAGAGGCAAAACATCTTCTAAGACAAACCAGTCTAGTTGCGATCGATTGTATGCCCTGAGAATAGCATTGCAGTTGTTTTTTCAACTTGTACAAACGTTTAACAAATTTGATTTTAAGCAAGACAATTTACATAGAACAGCAAATGCATTTCTACTTACGGCATATAGTGACCAAACTCTGTGGAAACGATTATTGAGCACTAACTTTGTACTACCAGGCCAGTCTGCTGCACGGCACTGTGTGTGTGCTGACTAGCAAGGGTAGCTCAAACCTCAAACTCTAATTTTAAAACAAATACTGCAGACAATGTTTAGTGAAACATGAAAAAAAAACATTCCCCAAATTTTTTAGTAAATGAATGTATGGGAAAGAACAGCGGCATCGAGCGAGCTATTTTATTTCCTGCAGTAGGAATGCAATCAAAAAAGCCATAGAGAAAGCAAAACACGTTCCGTCATTGGTACTTAGCTGAACTGAGCTCAATTGAATGACTAAGTGTTCAAATCTTATGTTTGGAATTTTTCATTAGCTTACATAAGGAATCAGCCATGCTAAATATCTTTAAAATCTTAAAAGTTACTGACATCATACGCACTGACTGAGCCATTGCTAGCTTTATTCTGTGATAATGGATTACTCTGCTACTATCGTTGGACAATGACTGCCAATAAAAACAAAGGCAATGGTCGAGGACCTAAATGGGTCTTGTGATTGAACTTGCTCTCATGTGACTCTGTCATTAGGATCTGCAAAGTGCCAGCTTCCACTTAAGCCATGCTTCCTGGTCTGTCTGAGAGATGAACTCAAAGTCTATCTCGCATGAACATTCATTGACCCAGTAGCAACAAAACTATTCTCCCTACTGTGTTTGCTTTGAGTTTGCTCTGCCAGTCACATCAGCCTTATTAGATTAAACCAACATGAATCTGCTCAACCAGTTATGGCTGACTGGCTTTTATCCCTTCCCCAAAGAAAAGCTATGCGTGAAATCCCCACAGTGCTTCTTCTTGGATTTTTATTATGCCAATGTCCCTTGGAGGGTAGTGTAGTGGAGTGTGTGTGTATGTGTGTGTCTGCTACAGACCACACACACACACGCAGTGGAATATGCGGCATTTTGGTGGCTTTGTGTCTCTGCATAGTCCTTCCATCACATGGGCAGATTGCAGTGCAGAAAGGGGGGCTGGCAGACGGCCACAAGCTCACTTCATTGGGACTTCGTTGCAGATGGTATGTTGAGAATGCTGTCTTATTAAGGTGCTGAGAGGCTGAATGCAGCGCACACACTTTCATACATGCTGTCAAGACTTGACATGTAGTGTGAATACTCTCTTGACGTACGATCACCCTCTAGTAAACAAACACTCTGATTGTTATGAGATGGTTTACGCAGCGCTTTTGGAGGTGATCACTAATTATAATAACAGAGCCATTGGCCGCCAGCAAGACACATTTTAGCATGTAAAATACAGAAGAAATGCAGATTCTTCTTAGCAGGACATTTTTTTCTGTGTGTTTTCTTTAATGTATGAGGAACATATGTATCTGCTGCATATTTAATGTGCTTGGAAATATATTTTAATGTGAATTAATGCTATAATAATAAAACTGACTTAACAAGGAAGAACTCAAAACATTTTAAGTTAATGTGTAAAGCGCTACTTTTTGCACTTTTTTTCATGTCAAACAGCTTTTAGTCAAAATATTTGCTAAGAAATGTGAAAACATAGGGTGCACTATTTGTCTTCAACCAGCGGAAGTGCTGTTGATTCAGTCACAACAGTTGCCTAAAGAATGTTGCCTTGACATCAACTATTGGATTTTCACTTTACGGTACAACTCATCAGTGCAGCCTCATCCTGCTCAATACAACACTGGCATGGAGACAGGTGTTCAGAACATATACGGACTAGATTCTCTAATCACATTAAAATACCCTACTGTGCAATATTACCCTTCGAGTGCAATACGTCCGACACTGATTGCTATTTATTACTCCGGTACTCTTGTCCTGTTCTGTATATTGTACAGTATTTTGTATTTCTACAGTGTTTTGTATATTGTACAGGATTGCTTATTATTTGTATTGGATAGTAGTCTGTTTATTTCAATTGTTAGTTCTTTCTTTATTACCTGTTGTGTAATTTATTTTTACACCACATTCGTTCCCACTACCGCGCCTTAAATTGGAGTCCTTAATCTTGTTATATGCAAATATAATGACAATAAAGTCCATTTTATTCTATTTTATTCTAAAATGTTAGTACAAAATCAATCAATTAGTTGCTCCAGTCAAGTCCTATTTATTTATATAGCTCATTTATTTATCTCAAGGCACTTTAAATATGGATGATGATCCTCAAACTTGAAAGAAAACCAACTGAACCCCACATGAGAAAGAACTTGGTGACACAAGCAATGAAAAATCCCTCTAAAGAAGACTCCTTCGATAATTATGAGTGGTGTAATGGTTTTATAAATAATGCTGTATTTGGGTATCAAAATCATCACAATAATACTGTGACGTGATACCGTATAAAATTAAAACTTTGTCAGCGTAGTTTTTTGCTGGAGTCTATTCCAGCTGTACTCGGGCGGAATGCTACGTACACTCTGGACAACTCGCCATCTCATAAATCATCACAGAGAAAATATATTTAAAGCCAGCGAAACCAAACATCAGTTTGTGAGGAATTTACATTATCAAAAGTTATATTGTTAGTGAAATTGTCTGAGAAACAACATTTTCCAGACCGATATAAAAAATGTTCACTGTAGCGGACACGGCTTGGGGCAGTCATAACTCGGTTGGTAGAGTGGCCGTGCCAGCAACTTGAGGGTTCCAGGTTCGATTCCCCGCTTTCGCCGTCCTAGTCACTGCCGTTGTGTCCCTGGGCAAGACACTTTACCCACCTGCTCCCAGTGCCACCCACACTGCTTTAAATGTAACTTAGATATTGGGTTTCACTATGTAAAGCGCTTTGAGTCACTAGAGAAAAGCGCTATATAACTATAAATTCACTTCACTTCACTTCCCTTCACTTGCCATAATGTAAAAGTTGAAAGACACTAAACTGTACATTATTGTTTTACACTTGTTACACTGGATGTTTACATTTTTACTTTAAATACATCAACTGTAAGTTATTCTTTCAAATATTTGCTTGAAACAGTAGATGTTCCTGCCCAATTAATTGCGCTTAAAAATACTTATTTGTAGTAAAAAATATGATTAGAACTATAGAACATTTTAGCTATATGTTTGTGTTCAAATACAGTGTGGGTGTTTATCCTAAACATTCATGCCGCTTCAATTTACATAATGTGGCATTTTTGCCGAGCTTTTTTCTTTTTGGACATATACCACAATAATATGGTACCGTGGCCTTAAAGGGGAACTCCTACTCTCTTGGAATTTTGCCTATCGTTCACAATCCTTATGACAGACAAGAAGCCAAAAGGTTGTTTTTTGTTTGACATAAAAAAATCGGCTTGTTCTCGGTGACTAGCAATGCAGCCAATGGGAGCAATCAATTATACCTCTAAATCACTTTAAAATGCATTCAAAAACCACCACAATACTACATTTATGTTTCGTAACCTGTAAAATAACCAAGCTGTAGCAACATTGTTATTGTAAGAGTGAACACGGAGGTACTCTTTTTCTAGCGTACTAACACATCGGCGTGTTACGGTATTAGCCGAGAGCCAGCTACGGAAAGAGATCAGCTAGCTTCTAACCCAGCACCTGAATCGCGTTTGTATTTGTAATAAACCAACAAAATTCGATAGAACAATCTGTACTGACTAAAAACATGAACAATTATATTACAGTATTATCCCATATTTCATGTTTTCTTTGTACACTGGTAGCTCGGCAGCATATGCACTGTAGTTTACGGTGATGTTTTGCATGTATCATGAACAATACTAGTCAATGGACAGTTGTCCGTTTGGCCCAGCTGATTTGGGTAAGAACACCATTAATTCAACATTGCTTGGCTCGAAGTTCCCACATTTGCATCGTGACCATGTCACACCGACCTCACTCTCTCGGGTTCCGTCTGCTCCAGCGTTTCACCTCCTTCTTTGTACTTGCTTCTATAAGCAGCAGTTCATGCTTCGTATATACAGCTTTAGAAAGATACGTTTGTGAATTCTAATTTTTCCAAAAATAGTCGTCTTTGTTGTCTGTTACCAAGTCTCCCACGATTACAACACACTCGCGTTTGTTTCCGGGAGTAGGAACAACACTTGTTAATTGTCGGAAGTGTGCTGCTATAGAAATAGAAATACATGAGCCGGGAAAAGAAGTCCCGGTATTGCTTAAAATGACCAAAATATGGTAAAGATTGTACATATTACATATTGTTATGAACGTGTCTGTTACTACATTATACCGTATATAGACTTGCAGTGTGTGTATAAAACAATGATGGAGGATTTTGAAATTGTTTTAGAGGCGACAAAGGTGACTCCAATTAGCCGCATCTTGGGAGGTTTTTTTAATCATCTTTAAAATAAAAAAATAAGTGCGTTCTTGTCTCTCACAATGATTGTGAATGATAAACAAAATTCCAAAAAAAGTGCTGTTCCCCTTTATTACCGTGATATCGTACCGTGAGAGTTGATACCATTATATCCCTAATACTGTAGTTACCCATTTCCATTCTTATTTAGTCCATGTGACATTCTGATGTTGCTTAACTGCAGTAGATGCATTATGAGTATTGGGTGTCCGTACTAATTGAATACTAAATACAGTGAAACTCACTTGAGTTGGCCCCACTTCTATGTCAAACAGCTTAACAAGCCCCAGTCTACCATGTTTTTTTTGCTACAGTCCATCGCTACATCATGCTTCAAATATTGCAGCTTCACGGCATCACATTTAAAATAAATAAAATAACAAAAACTATTATTTTCTATTATTATGTTGTGGCAATCGATGAAGATAGTCACCTTAAAAAACATCCAATAACCTCCATTAGGGTTTTTTACACATGATGTAAATATACAGTACATGTAATGTAGTAATGGGCACATTTATAATAACATTTAATATTTACGTGTTTTGATTATTTTAAGCATACGCTTATCATTTAAAAAACGCATCATAACATTTGGTTTTTTTTCCGTCACTGATTTCTGCTCACTGCAGACTTTTTGAGAGCCAACAAACATATTAAAACATCACTTACCATGCAAGATCTGCTGGCATTAGTATGCTGACTGCTGGGATGTTCATATATTCCCATTTAGATTAATAATGTTTTTTGATTAATTGATTGAAACTTTTATTAGTAGATTGCACAGTACAGTACATATTTCGTACAATTGACCACTAAATGGTAACACCCGAATAAGTTTTTCAACTTGTTTAAGTCGGGGTCCACGTTAATCAATTCATGGTAATTCAATTCATGTCTCATAATTCTTGCGAAGAAACCGGGTGGGGGGTGAGGGGGGGACAAGTTTTGTGTTGTTCTCACCAGTTTCAGGTCCTAAATGGCTATCAAAGTGTCCCTATTTGTCGGATTATATTCCCAGCCATCTACTTTTTAGGTGAGATGCATGATATATGATCTACAATAAACTTACAGGGAACAGTGAAACGAGAAAGCAGCAGATCACTCTTTGATTGATTGATTTAAACTTTTATTAGTAGATTGCACAGTTCAGTACATATTCCGTACAATTGACCACTAAATGGTAACACCCGAATACGTTTTTCAACTTGTTTAAGACACGTAATCAATTCATGGTACAAATATATACTATCATCATAATACAGTCATCACACAAGTTAATCATCAGAGTATATACATTGAATTATTTACAATCCGGGGGGTGGGATGAGGAGGGTTTGGTTGATAACAGCACTTCAGTCATCAACAATTGCATCATCAGAGAAATGGGCATTGAAACAGTGTAGGTCTGACTTGGTAGGATATGTACAGCGAGCAGAGAACATAGTGAGTTCAGATAACATAAGAACAAGTATATACAATAGAAATACATTTGATTATTTACAATCCAGGGAGGTGGGATGTGGAAGGGGGAGGGTGTTAGTCAAGGGTTGAAGTTGCTTGGAGGTGTTCTTTTAGTGCGGTTTTGAAGGAGGATAGAGATGCACTTTCTTTTACACCTGTTGGGAGTGCATTCCATATTGATGTGGCATAGAAGGAGAATGAGTTTAGACCTTTGATAGATCGGAATCTGGGTTTAACGTGGTTTGTGGAACTCCCCCTGGTGTTGTGGTTATGGTGGTCATTTATGTTAAGGAAGTAGTTTGACATGTACTTCGGTATCAAGGAGGTGTAGCGGATTTTATAGACTAGGCTCAGTGCAAGTTTTTTTACTTTGTCCTCCACCCTGAGCCAGCCCACTTTTAGTAAGGGAAGCGTCTGAAAATCTGGGAACTAAATCGTTACCAAGAAATCTCTTCACCAATTGGTTTCTAAAGGTGTCTAATAACATGTCCTAAAAAGTTGAAATTCAACTCCTGGGGGAAACCTCATAAAAAACTGCACAAAGTCAGGGTACCAATAACCGATTTTTTTAAAATTTGAAAATGCTTAATTTGGCCTTAAGTAACTTGTGAGGGGTCAAACTAGTTTTTTTTATGATCCTGGGTTGATTTATAGCATTTGTTTTTCACTATAACTATTCCTTAGTGGAAAAACTGCCACACCCTTGTTTGCATTTACATAAAGTTGCATTTATTACAATTTGTTTCACATTAGTCAGAGCAAACAGTGAGGGCAAGTTGAACTGCCTCTGCATCACGCTTCATGTTAAAAATACCTTATAATAAAGATAAGTGGGTGCCGCTGTATAAATTTAATTTTCCTGAGGGAACTCTTCTGAAGGAATCAATAAAGTACTATCTATCTTTCTAAATGGATGTTTTATGTGCAAATACAGTTTGAGTTGCTTTAAAGAAGACCTGATCGCACAGATCCATTTGGTTGAACTCTTAAGAGCCGCGTCTGCATGACATAAAAGCGGTATTGGCTGGCCAACCTTGGAGCTTCTGTATGATAGAAATGGGCATTAAATCGAGTTTCTTGGTGATTGTGGGGGTGTTAGGTGGGAGAGATGAGGATGTGACACTCGCCTCATTGTGGTCCACGGCTCAAGGGCGTATTGTGGGGTTGTTTGTGTCAATAACACAGGAAAACAGACAGCTTGGGGGCAAGGGCAGGATATGCTGTCTGCCATATCTCTGCCTCACTCACCTACTCGTCATGCATGGAAGGTTGTCGGGGATCGGGTGAGAGCAAATTGATTATTCACTGTTCGGGGAATGTGTCCAAGGCCTCTGCAAGGAGGCTGCAAACACATAAAGGCCTCTTTTTGAGAGGGGACTCTTAAACATAGCAGAATGAATATCATTATAAAAGGATGGTCCATTTATTTAGTACTTCAAATGGCATCCACAGCCTGCCTTCATTTGAGGCCTGACGTGTTCACCATGTCATCGTCCTCTGTGTTGTTATGTAACTCATGTTATGTTCCCTTCTCTGTTCGGTGAGCAGCCTTGCATGTATGGATGGCCAAAAATGGTCGCCGGATCTTACACAGTGCACACAGAGAGGCGCTGATTATAGTGGAACAGGCCTGTGGTTTTGTGTCACACATGCTATCTGAGTGAATCCTTTAGGCAAACACACCAGCGTACCCCATCTTTGAAGTGAGTGTTACATAATGCCACTTAACAAAGATGAACGCGCACTAATTGAGACAAGATGAAGGTCAACACGCCAATTAAAATGTCACCTATCAGCTACAATTTAGCTGAGTGAAGTAGTGAACTAAAGTGGATACAGCTCCTTGGTCAGGGTCCCACTAACACGGCCTATCATGATGCCGCTGCACCTTCTGCAGACAGGCCTGATTGACCCGATTAGGAGCAGTAATCCACAAGCTTGCTCGGGGATGCCACGCCCTGCAGCCGTAATCCCTGTGACCCTCGTAGGTGTACACATACGAGCTGACACTCTGGGGTGTCAAATTCCTCATCGCCTCACACTGGGATTCACTTGGACCAACACACACATGTGCCCACGTGCGCCCACTCAGAGAGCGGGTTGACATTTCAGACTGACCTCCTAATGAGGAGGGAAGGAGAACAGGCAGATGTCTGTGTCTGTTATCAGCGCACACTTTGTCATAAGACTGTTGCGCTGCAAGGATAATTGCATATTGCACACATATTTATTTGACTCACACAGTTATATACCAAAAAGCTAAAGGAAATTTAAGCACTATATAAAGTTCAAGCAACATTTGATGTTAATGTTTTGTAGAGGAAGTCATCAGACATGTTTTATTGAAGTATGGGTAAAAAAGTTCTGTCTGTTAGTAGAATATTTTATTTTCAGATATTTAATACCTTTTTGTAGTAAACTAAAATACAAGAGTTAGTTAATTGCATATACTTTCTAATGCGGGCCTGCATGATAAAACAACAATACAGTACATTATTAAAATGGAACAGGAATAGAACTAAGTAAATTAGATCCAAATAACAACCAAGTAATTACTGAAGCATTCAGCATTAAACACGATATTTTGTCATTTGCAATGACAGCAATTCTGCAACAGTGGAAGTAGCAAGTAAGATGGTGAATTATCTAAGTTGAAATACAGGCTTTTTACTCGTAGTTGTGAATAAAAACAGATGATAATTAGTTGTTGCTATTGTACAAATTGTTGTGTTATTTTTAAAACATTTTTTTCTTGTGTGCATTTAACAAATTATGATCAGCACTAAGAATTCAGCTTATTTTTTTACCGGAATATCCAGTGATATAGTCAAAGTTTGTAGTTGACGAACCCCAAGGTGCAGAGATGATGGCAGGCATTGAATGGGAAAACATGATTTAATACAGATACTATAGCAAAAAACAAACAAAAGGGAACAAACAAAAGGGAACAAACAAAAGGCGCGCACAAGGCGGAGAACAAACTACCGTATTTTCCGCACCATAAGCCGCACCTAAAAACCACAATTTTTCTCAAAAGCAGACAGTGCGGCTAATAACCCGGTGCGCCTTATATATGGATTAATATTCATATTTATTTTCATAAAGTTTAGGTCTCGCAACTACGGTAAACAGCCGCCATCTTTTTTCCCCGTAAAAGAGGAAGTGCTTCTTCTTCTACGGTAAGCAACCGCCCCCATAGAAGAGGAAGCGCTTCTTCTTCTACTGTAAGCAACCGCCAAGGTGAGCACCCGCCCCCGTAGAAGAAGAAGCTCGCGGATATTTAATTTCATTTGTTTTTCTGTAAAGACAACAAAATGTCTCCTACTAAGAGACACGCGTACAAGGTTCCACTGACTTTTGATATTCATGTGAACCGCACTGTGGATACAACGGGAACACGTACGGTGAATATTCGCACCACAGGGAATGAGAAGTCGTCCTACTGTGGTTGTAGCTTGCCATGCTAACGGCCAGAAACTTCCACCCACGGTGATATTCAAAAGGAAGACCTTTCCAAAAGAGAACTTTCCAGCCGGCGTCATCATAAAAGCTAACTCGAAGGGATGGATGGCTGAAGAAAAGATGAGCGAGTGGTTGAGAGAAGTTTACGCGAAGACACCGGGTGACTTTTTTCACGCAGCGCCGTTCCTGTTGATCTATGACTGCATGCGCGTCCACATCACAGATGGTGTCAAAAAACAAGTGAAGCACACCGAAGAAGAAGAATTCGAGGGATTTGTAGATGAGTAATAACTTCAGAAAGTGAGCTTTAAATGTTTATTTTGTGTGTTGCGTGACACTAACGTATGAGCAACGTTGAGTTATTGATGTTGCTATTGCTCTGCACTATTTTGAGTGTTACTATTTTTGTGATTGCACATTTGCACATTACATTTTGGGAGTGAACAGAGTTGTTAGAACGCTGGTTTGTAATATATTATTAAAGTTTGACTGACCTATCTGACTGTTTTGTTGACATTCCCTTTAGCGTAGCGTAGGTGCGGCTAATGGCACGGGGCGGCTAATAGGTAAACAAAGTTTTGAAATATTCCGTTCATTAAACGTGCGGCTAATAACACGGGGCGCCTTATGGTGCGGAAAATACGGTAGGCTATAAACTAAAATAGCACAAAGGCTAACTGTGGACAATAAACAAAAACACTTACTGTGACACGAAGGAACTATGACTAAAGCGGAGTGGACAAAAGTAGACGGAGCTACAACGACAAATAGGTACAAGTGACAAGTATTATAATGACAATGATCCAGCAGTGACTGGAGGGCAGGACAGGTTTAAATAGCAGCTGTCTGCCTGGCACCAGGTGTGGCCAGGTGCCAATCAGCCACAGCTGAGGGGACAAAACACTCAGGGAACATAATCAGGAAATGAAGACAAAATAAAAGCACTGACAGGAAACTAAGACAAACGCAGAGGAAAAACTAAAACATAGCCAAACTGTCAGGGACAAGCCTGACAGATATAACACTCTGCTTCAGCATGGAGACATAGATTTAAAAAAAATACCATCCCCCTATAGGTACCTAATTGCGTTTCAATTCACAATTATATTTTAAACATTAACCTGAAATATTCAAATCAAAATGAGACTTTGTATAAAGTTTCTACTGTAAATAAAAGAGGGCAGCACGGTGGAACAGGGGTTAGTGCATGTGCCTCACAATACGAAGGTCCTGAGTATTGCTGAGTTCAATCCCGGGCTCGGGATCTTTCTGTGTGGAGTTTGCATGTTCTCCCCGTGACTGTGTGGGTTCCCTCCGAGTTCCTCCCACCTCCAAAGACATGCACCTGGGGATAGGTTGATTGGCAACACTAAATTGGCCCTAGTGTGTGAATGTGAGTGTGAATGTTGTTTGTCTATCTGTGTTTGCCCTGTGATGAGGTGGCGACTTGTCCAGGGTGTACCCCGCCTTCCGCTCGAATGCAGCTGAGATAGGCTCCAGCACCCCCCGCGACCCTGTAAGGGACAAGCGGTAGAAGATCGATGGATGGATGGAAAACATGAAGTGTATTGATTTGTAGTGTCATTGAGTATTGCGCATGAGGGTTTCAGTACTCCAAGAGCCTGATCTGCAAGGATCTAAATACCACGTGCATAATAGCATGTGCAAACTATGAAATTGCATGTACTATTAGCGATCTACTAAGACTGCGTGTACTTTTAATAACTGCTGCAGACCGCCTTATTTAAATTTGGTTTTTGCGGGTGCTACGTGGCTTTCACTGTGGAGGCACTTAATTTACTGCACATTTGTGTTATGCTCCTACCTGTGGAATTTTTTTCTTAGAATTTTAGAGGCAGTCTTGCAGTGGGATCTACAACAGAACCCATTTTTACTGCGCTGAAGGTGCGCTCATTGAAGATGCTGGGAATAACAGCTAGTGTGTGCTGGAATGTTTCAATACGTTTTTTTTCATTCGGTAGATATGTTAATAATATCTCCTATATGAAAACACAAACAGGATTTAATAACGCCAGCAGACACCCTAATTTAAATTGTTTTAATCAGCCCCTTAAGTCATCCAGCAGCCATAAAATTATAAAATGATATTGCTGAATAGACAATATGTATGTATGTTAACACATACTGTACATAGGACGGTGCTGCAGGGGGATCGCCTCCTTTCTAACAGCTATTTCTGCAACCAGTTTGCACATCCTTTGTAAACTTACTAAATATAGATGCAAAATGGTGGCTGCACAACAATTTCCTTCTTAATAGATCACACTGCGTGTGGTAAATAATTATATTTGCATTCCTCCCATACTCCCAGTATTGTGGGCTTTCTGATGATCAGCATATAATCTACATATACATGAAGATAGACACGCTAAATGGATTGTGCTCCTTATTCTGCTCAATGAAAAGACACAATCCTTTGCGCATCAGTGTAGTACTATTTAGTTTGCAAGTGTTTTATCATGCAAACCTTTAGTAGATCAGGCCCCAAGTATTCCTCATCTTATGGTATACAAAATTTGAGCCGTGCCAAATTTTGTCCACCTTATTCTTTTTCCGCACATTGTCCCATTTCAGCTTGTGACGTCAACAAATGGCTAGGAAGTGGGAGCTGAGCTCACTGGTGAGCTGGGTAAAGGGTGGGGGTTGGGCTAATGTTCAAGCAGCCACAGTAGCAGAGACTGTGTGATGTAGCCTCACGCTGCCTTGCACGTGAACAGCGCTTGTGCAGGACTTTCACTGTCTCCGGGCTAGGTTTAAAACCGAAGCAAAAAGGATTTAATCCAAAGCTAAAGTGATAGTTGAATAGCAACAGAATGTTGATTTTTCAAAAGTGGCTTTTAGGAATTGGCTACGAAATGTTTTCAGTGATTAGCGGAGTCTGTCTTAATGGAAGATATGAAGTCCACGTATAGTGTGTGAATGTGAGTGTGAATCTTGTCTATCTGTGTTGGCCCTGCGATGAGGTGGCGACTTGTCCAGGGTGTACCCCGCCTTCCGCCCGTGTGTAGCTGGGATAGGCTCCAGCACCCCCCGCGACATCATAAGGGACAAGCGGTAGAAAATGGATGGATGGAATTCAGTTTTCATTTCACTTGTTGTCAGTATAAGTGGGCATTTAGCAGTTTGAAACCTCACAACAACAAAAAAAATGGGTGCTCAAATAAGGGCTATTTGTATTAAAAAAAAACTTAGGAATTGTGCTGGTGAATATATACAGTAAGTAAGCCTTCCCTTGTAGTACTTATACACCTAGCAAGACCACTGTTGTTTTTGGCAGCCATCTAAGTTTTAGTCTTAGTTTTAAGACCTGAGCTACTAGAATCGAAATTACAGTCACGAAACAGCGTGTGCCTCTATAAAATGTCATTTACTATTGTAGGCGTGTTGCCTGTGATCTACTAATACTGTGTGTACAATAGATAACTGGTGCAGACCAGGGGTTTGTGCGTGGACTATGCGACTTTGACCATGGGGACACCTATTTACTGCACATTCATGTGTTTTTGCTGCTACAAGTGGAATTTTGTTATGTTTTGAAACATGCAATAGAAATGTACCACTTTTTATGGGCATTTTAGAAGCAGTACTGCAGTGCATCTACAACAAAATCCACTTTTTACCATACTGAGGGCTAAGTCATCCAGCAGCTCTAAAATTATATTGCTGATAAGACGATATGTCCAATACTTTTATTTTTGACATTGTGTATATGTTGACGAGCATACGTAGGATGGAGCTGCAGCGCGATCGCGTCCTTACTCACAGCTATTTCTGCCCAACTGCCTGCTATATTGCATGTTCATTCTAGACGTACTAAAAAAAGACGCAAAACAGCTCCTGCAGTACAGTTTTAGTCTGAAATAATCACAGTGTGTGTGCTAAATTAAATTAGCATTTTCTCCACCAAGTATTGTTTGCATTCTCACGATCAGCATATATTCTGCATGAAGACAGACGTGCTGAATGTATTGCACTCTCTATTTTGCTCACTTAAGACGCGCAATCCTCAGCGCACAAGTTTTGGAGATCAGCTTTGCGTGAAACGTATTATTAGTTTTAGTCGCATTTAGTCATTTCCACATGTGATTATTTTAGTTCTGTTTCAGTAGACGAAAACTCTAAATTTTTAGTATAGTTTAAGTCGATTGAAATTCAAAAAAGTTTGAGCCTAGTTCTAGTTAAAGAAAGATGTACCGGTAATCTCTTTTTACTACATAATTTAGATCAATAGTATCAAAAATAGGATGCAGGTTATATCAATTGTTGTAATTCATAATAACTTAACTTTAACGCTTTTGGATAACCACCTGAATCATTAGCAGATCAATATCTTTAGCCTAGATTGTCCTACTTATGGCGATGCAATGCTGCCAGGCTGTTTATCAGAAACCTTTATCTCCATATTTTGTTATGATTTGATGCCCTAGTTAATCAGACAAAAGTGTTACATAAATTATGTAAAAATAGCAGCTCTACAAGTTCAACATAATCATTTTGACCAAATATGTTAAGAAAATAGCATGACCTTAACTATCAAACAATTTAAAAAAAACATTTGTTGATAGTTTAGTAATAACCACATAACTGGCTCCCACCCTATACATAAACTTTCTGAGCAATGACCAAATGTATAATGTTTCTGTACTGCTGAATGGTTTGTTTTTGGTATGCTTCCCCCCCAACCAAGCACATATAACTCAACCTGTTTAACATATTACAACGTGCTGACAGAACATAAACAAAGAGATGGATGGCCACACCGTCACTAAATTAACAGAAGCTAAGTACATCGGTCAATGTGACAACATATTACACTTGCTGCCTGGTCAGAAATATCTGCATGTTATTCACATAACTGTAACACACAATAGCTCATGAACTGATGTTCGTACAACCAAGCTATTAGCCTGAAACTAGCTGGCGATAGTTGACACCAAGTAATATTTTTTAGCTTTCACAGAATGATTACACAAAGAAGTATTGTGCATTTTCTTCCAGTCTCGTCTTGTTGATGAAAACTGGCACACGTCTCATTATGTTTTAACAGTTTGTCATCAAAAAGCCATGTATCATGTAAGCCTTGGTATCACCATGGACATAACAAAATCATTTTGTAATTATCGTTGACATAAGCATTAGGAAATAAGGTGCTAATGCTATATGAGTGTATTTCAATGTACTTGTGAACCACTCAATAAGTTAAATTGTTGTTAGAGAACGTCTTTACGACTCTGTTATGTTTGTCATTTGGGGTTTAATTTATTTTCTTCAAATGTACACTTGACTATGGTATATAAAAAGAGATTATCGAGTTAGCTCCATAAGCATCCTCTTATATTGTAGGCCCACTATGACAATACAAAAGCAGCAGTCACTCTGCTCTTCCAATCAGATTGTACTCACTGCAGCGCTCATCTTCCATTCATCCCAGACTGAAGCCCTGGTTTTACCATGCATAATTCTTTGTTTGTTACCATTCTCTTTCTTCCCTTTCAGATTTTTTTAATTTTGCTTGTGTAAATGTGATGTTCCTTTATAGTAAGTTTTGTTAAGCATGTTCGAAATGAACTAATCTATTACCATCATCATTACCATTAGCATAATGAAAACATTGATTCAGTCTTTACAGTACTGCTTTTCATCATCCCTTTTCTTTGGCACGAACCACAGTAAGAGGGTGGAGGGAGGCAAAGTGCTGTCCTTCTGATGATTAGTCAACAGAATCGTACCACCGCTAAAATGAAGTAGGAAGAACACTTTTTTTTTTAATGTTTAATGATTGACAACTGAGATAGGATTCAAAGTTGTTTGTTTTACTATTAAATGTTGAGTTAATTGAAGGTTTGTTCTGTAGCAACAGATGTGATGATACACTATTTTCGTGTCTTATGCAACTATCTGCATACTGCCTGCAAATCCAAGCCAGGTTGAATTTGACCATTCCAAACAGCATTGTGGCTAACCAAACCAAAATGTAAATGGCTTTTAATGATGCAAGTCAACAGACAGCTAAATGTTCTGTTGTACGTCTGCACCATTACCTTCACTTTAATTCTGTGCTGAGCTCGGGTTGAAATACCTTGTTTTTTTCACTCACATTAAAAAATGTTAATGTGTGTTTTCTTAGTGTTTGTGCCCAAACCCAACACTGCTCTTTTTCCAGACAGTTTTTGTTCATATTTCCTCCCACAGTCTAATGGCTGAATTGAGAGTGCAAATGCACAGTTTTGTAATCAAGGCACGGGTAGCTCGGTGGGTATGATGCTCACTTTGTAATACTTGTGAGTACGATGTCAGAAGATTTTTAGAAAGTCATTTTTGAAAACTTTAATTCATTTTACTGTTGACTGGCCATCAGTATGTGTTGCAGCGTTCTCTGCTGCTTCTAAACAGATAATAAAAAAATAAAAAATACTACACATTCACACCCATTACAGAAAAAATGCATAGTGGTTCATAATCTGACGTTAGCTTGAAGCATCAGTCTTCTTTCATGTCATTTGGCTGTTTTTAATTTAATTAAACATTTTTTATTATTATTATTGATTTTCTTTGGCAATCAGTACAAGCAAAAGACAATACATGCACATATCCCTGTAAGGGGTGCTTAATATGACAGGAGTGAGTACACGATATGTACAGTACTTTTTTGAACAGTTACAAAGTGTCAATAGGCTGTGCTTTTTTCACAGTTCCATCCCAGAGATTGGTCCACGATGTCATAGTGCTTACGTAAACCCTGAAAGCATTTAAAGCGAGACTTGTGTCTCTTGAGTTGCGGCTAGTTGAGGAAATCCAGGTCACTGCTCTTTAAAATGGGTGCCTGTTGTTAGCAGTGAATGTAAGAGCTTCTGTGTTTCCCATGTCTGAACAGTGCAGTCTTTACTTCGTGGTAATATGATGATCTCAAATCTGGGACATGGTTTATTCATAAGGTATGTTTGAAATTTGAATTAGCACATTAACACTAAAGAGGAGTGTGTTTCTCATCATGGTGTTCATTATTGCATTGTGCGTTATAAATAATACTACTCGTCTTCAGTAGCATTAGTCAAATTACTGGATAAATGACCTTATGTTTGTAATTATGGTAATAGTGAATTGTGTGGAATGAATTGTAGATTGATCACGTCTTAAAGCCATTTGGGCAAAATGCAGTGCACAGGTTGGCTGCAACCAGGAAGTGATGCTGTCGTGAGTTTAGAACAGCCGTAGGAAAGGATAATTAAGCAGAAGTCTGCAGTCACAGTGCTTTGAGGTAAGACTGTGTGAGTGACAGCCTTTAATATCCGGAGGTTTTCGTGTTTTTGCTGGCACCCACCGTCGAGTCCAAGCAAGAGAGTGATATGTAGTCCAATGTGCACTGTACTTTCTCTGCTATTTCTCACGGTTTCTGTGACAAACGTCATAAGCTCTAGTTTTTATTGAATGGTCTATCTTTAAAGTGCACAACTTTCTCTAATGTGTCATGGTACCGTTGCCATGACTTTATATGGCACATGATGTGTGCTGAAAGGCCACACTTGCAAAATAGAGAACATCTGTTTTAGGCATAAGAAACATTGAAGTCAGCAGATCCTGTATCATGTAGTTAATAATAACGATGAGGCATAAGCAGCCGATTGTTCAGTAAACAAGTTGACTCACAAGAGCCCATATTTTCAACTCCGTGTTATCAGCTTAGCGTACTATGCAGCTCCAACATCACATGCTATCACCTGAGAGAGGCTTCTCTTTGTTGTCACACTGTTGTTTTTTTAAGGCCCCGAATTGAGTCCTGCTAGGTTTGCATGTTTTCTCCTGTCTGGTAGTTTCCCCAATCCTTTTGCCCCTCCCTTCTAGTGTCTGTTATTCCGGATGCAGTGTGGGTCAGCCTGAGCTGTTAATATCAAAAGACAGTCGCAGTATGCAACAGTTATCAGTGCCTGTGGTCTGTGTGAGCAGTGTACTGTATGGTTTGGCAGGACTGTTGGGCAGCTGAAATCTTTCCATTCCTTTCTGTCACTGACAAGTCTTGTCGGCATGCAAAGCACCAGCAGCCATCTGCTCATGTAAAAATAGACAGTGGTCAGAGCTGTAACAGCTGGCACAAAGGCCAAGGTTGCACACTATATCACTGCTAATGTAACTTTATTTAAAAAAAATTTTGTGACAAAGTCTTCACATTTTAGTTCATGTTCAGCATATGCATGTGTTGATACACATATTTTTGTTTAAAAAAAAAAAAGAAGTACTCATTACCTGCCAAAAACGACGAGGGCTTTTTTTAACAGGTAGAGAGTGGCAAGTGTCCTGGAGGCAGGCTCAGAGATGGCCCGAGAAGGGTGCAGGGCTGCCGGCTCGAGTACTGGCCCCTGGTTGGACAAGCTCCATGAAGGTGTTTGTTAGTCAATCCGTCAATTTCCGTGACTTTCCGCATGTAATAGTAGATTCTGTTTTTAACAAACAATTCCTTGATTCCATCTGTGATTTCAATGATGCGTAAATCATATGACCCCCAGATAACTCCAAATTATGGCTGACATTTATTTTCCGCCATCAGTTGCGTGTTTATCTCAAAGTTCGGCCATTCTGTTCATATCTATGATTCTGTTTACTTCTGCATACTTTGGAACCGGAAGTTGGGCGGTAAAACGTCAACTCCATTTGGCTTTCCCACCATGTTTAATGGAGTTGATTTGCTCACAGCTGATCACCGTGATCGACCTGAAATTTTTATCAGGATCCTATAACCGCCGAGCCCTAATTACCAACCAATTCTTCACCGACCATGAAGTTACAGTAATAGAGGCCATTTCAAGCAACTTTTGTTAGCAAATATTTACGCCCCTACTCGTTGGCTTGATGCAGCTCATTCAGCTGCTCAAAACACAAAACGTCATGATCATGCAACGTAAAAATTGGACAGAAACAGTTTTTAACTGACAATTGTAAGTAGCCTGCTGATATGGCACAAGCTCGATAGTTTGGAATCTTTTATCTCCCTACACCACAATACTGTTATCAAGTGCTCCAAAGAACATTACAGCTTACATTCTGTCTTCTCTAACAAAATAGGCAGTGTTAGGAAAAATAGCTTACATATGTACTGTTATTATTAGAAACAATAAAGTACTGTAATTTTAACGGTGGTATGTTGCAATACAAGTACGGTACACTTTCACTTGCATTTCGTTTCTTATTTCAAATTTGCTTAAATGCTCATACGAGACTTTAGACAGTCTTGTTTACAGTTCAAGATTAAATTGTTAAGTTTACAAGTTTTCACTTAAAACCTGTTGTTTATTGTGATGTGAAAAAATACAGTACATTTGTATTTTGTAACAGAGTTTAGAAATGTTCATTATTTGCTAATTAGTTAATGTATTTATTTATTTCAGTTCCACCATCTATTATAACTAGGGCTGTCAAATTATTAAAATATTTAAACGCAATTAATCACATTGTTCATAGTTAACTCAAAATTATCGCAAATAATCGCAGAAAGATATAATTTTTTGTCATAAATAAGTGTACACTAGACAGATAATTTTTAAGTGTTTAATACCATGACTGGACAATTAATTGGCTTTAATTAAATGTTTTTAAACACTATGCTTTTTGAAACAGTTCAACACGAAAAGGATACAAACACGATTTTTGGGAGAATTAAAAAAAACCCTGCAGTATTAAACCTAGTCTCAGTGGTAGCGAAGAAGAAGGCGAGTTTGTTCAAAGATAATTCTTTCTCCTTCATATTGCCCCTGCCATTACAATTTCAATCTGGCAGAAAACATTTATTTAGGTAGAAATAACAGAATATTAGAATAGCAGGATCAAATCGAAAGACAATTTTTCCTTGTTTTGTTGGTTAGACAGGATGTCAAACGTAGTGCTATTATTGTGAAGCCGCCAACCGGACATATGTGATTGGTATGAGAAAAGCCTTGACATGTTTGAATGAAAATCCCAGAAAAAGTAACTTTAGATTTCCTCTCTACCGTCTTTGTTTCTGCTGAGCTTGTATTCAATCTTACTAAAGCACTTTGAGGAACAATCTACATGTTATGTTTTCATTGCACTTAACTGAAATCCAAACACGGACGTGAGGCTTCTTCTTACACTCCAAGCAGCAATTGGTGCTCAGCGTTCGATGATGTTATCTCACGGTGATTGCCAAGGCTTTGGATCTGAGATTTCGATAAGGTGCCCCTTTCTTTGTGCAGTTCTGTTAGCTATTTGGACACCATTACACATGTACCCAAATTACGGAACAGGTCAAAAGTCAAAAACGTTAATCGCTTGTTAAAATATTTATCGCCTTCAAAGGAACTTATAGTTAACGCGTTATTATTGCGTTAACTTTGGCAGCCCTAAATATAACATTGTCAAAGTATCTGATTGGGACTCGAAACCAGATTGGATCCACGGCCAAAAAATCGAATCAAGATTGGAGGCCAAAAATGCTGATCGGGACATTTGTAATTGTTAGTGTATTCTTATGTCAAATTAATGCAATTTACCGGTTGTATTTCTTCAAACATTGTTCATTATAATCTAGTTAATTGCATTTATACACCATTTGTTTGAAGAGTAAGTAAGTATGTAGGACTACATTCTACAGATGATCAAGTAATTGTATAAAATGTAATTAAATTTTAGGTTAAACACAAAATTTCCAGTATAGTTCAGCTCTTTCAATTGCAACATTTAACTTAGTTTGCAAGCATTATTCAAGCCAATGTTTCTTGGTTTGTGGGTTTATAAAAAGGAGATTCAAAGGTGAGTCAAACTGTGAAAAGAGCTATTGTAATGGCATGAACTGGGCACATAAAGCTTTGTCATAACAGATTACCTAACCTGTTTTGGAGGCTGTGTTGTCAATTGCAGTACTCTGTATTCAATGCAATTGTTCCACACTCTTCCTGTCCTCCTCTATCTCCACTCCAGTACAGAAATTACATGATCCATCTTTAAGGTTGAAATGGAGAGCTCTGTCACAGCTACATTGTTTCAATAGACAAACGTTGCTGTGAGCAGGCTTTGTGATTAAAGGCTACATGTGTAAACAAAGTTGTTATGGAAATGTTGTATGTCTTGTGTTTGTGGCTGCAACAAGCTCAGCTGTTTGTCAAATGTTGAATAGCGGTGCTTAGACACTACTTATAGCTCTCAGCTTTGAGTTGCATCCCTTGATAACTGTCATCTGTGCTGCAGCCCGGGCAACCGAGCCACATCACACACTCTCAAAGATACTGGATACAACACCGCACACATTTCTGTGATAATGCCAGAATGTGTGCTCTGTCGTCCTTATACTCATGCTATTTAAGACAGAACAACTATTAGCATCCAGTGGCCTTGTTCAAATGACCAGCCCATCTCAGCGAATATTTTTTTCCACCACGTGTAAAATCCGACAGTTTTGATATTGTTTAGCATTTGTGCTGGAGGATGCTAAAGGCTTTTAGATGCATGAGGCATATCTTTCAGTACGCAGGGGTTTGTGGGTCGGTCGCCAGATAACTATTGCCGAGATCTATTACACAGAGGTAATTTGTACATGTACATAAACTTGACAAGCAACCAAGCATGAGTCATTAAGAGGAGTCTTGATGGCGTTTCTTAGCTTGTTTTTTAATGAAGAAACGTTGCCAGTTCTGATAAAACGGTCAAGCAATGTCAAAGTTCATATGCACAATGCTCACTATGCATTTTAGGCTGCACTATAGTTGTAGTTTTTAGGCCATCTCGGCGCTTACGAGCTGTGCGTATACGTCAGCAGCCAAGAGGACCTTTTGTAACTTGGTTTGAAAAGGTTTTATTAAAATGTATGTACTTGGTAATATATAGCAAGAATTGGTGTGAATCGAGTTTTAATGTAATCGTCACCCCAATATGATTATTTGAATCGTGAGTTGTCGCAAGATTCACATCCATAGAGTCCATGTACGGTTATATTACCCAATCTGCATCGTAGCTGCAGAAGGTTAAGAGTTGAATCATGCTTTTTAGAGGCGACAAAGATGGTCGTAACATTCCTTTGGCTGAAAGAAGCACATGTGGTAATGAGAATTTTGTACGTTCACATTGAATTCATTAAACATTTACTCAATTTTTCCCTGTTATCTTTTTTTTAATTCATATTTATTCAGTGTACATTCTGTCATCCAGGGTGGGAAAATTCCTAGAGGCCTTCCTGGCAGAATTGTCTTTCTGTTTGTCTCAGATGAATTGCACAAGCTTTTAGTCCCCATCTGGTGTGCGGAGACACCCTAACAACCTAATCACTGAGGGTGTCTTCACTTTCCTCAGGCGAAATTATTGGCCCCATGTTGAATGTAGGAGTGCAAAATGTCTGCCGGCTGCGACCAGCTGAGTGATTTCCTTCAAAGAGCAGGATGTGGTTAGTTAACTGCTATACACCTCACTGGGAAATGGGAACCCCCCATGGAGGGCTAATGACTTGTCTGTCATATCCTGCTCATCAGGAGATGAAAATCCACATCTGTGACATTTAGTGCCAAATACAAATTTGACTGTCGCCTCCCAGTATTGTTTTTTGTGCAGTACATTTTTAAACGTGTCTCTGTCAGTACTAAGGCTGCAGCTAACGATTATTTTTCTATCGATTAATCTATAGATTATTTTTTCGATTAATCGGTTAATCTATAGATTATTTTTTCGATTAATCTATAGATTATTTTTCCTTTTACCGATTATTTTTTTATTCAAAATGAAGATGAAAAAATAAATGTAGGCCCGTTTTTTCAAAAGGCATGGCTTTTATTTACAAAAAAAAAAGAAGTATGGCCACTCAGTCAACATTGACAACAACATGACTAAATATTCTGTAACAATGTAAACATTTAAAACTTTTAACATTAAAAAAAATTAAAAGTAGCTTATTTGCTTTTTAATGTGCAAATATAAAAGTCAACATCCAGTGCAAATCTTAATATTCTGCAATAGTATAAGCATTTCAAAAGTAAAAGTATTGCTTATTTTGCTTTAAAATGTGCAAAAATAAAGATAAACATCCAATACAAAAAACTGCAAAACGAAATATTCTGTAACAACAGTGTAAACATTTCAACAAAAGTGAAAGTATTGCTTATTTGCTAAAATGTGCAAAAATAAAGATAAACATCCAATACAAAAAAGTGCCAATCTAAATATTCTGGAGCACTGTAAACAGTAAATATTGCTTTTAAAATGTGCAAAATAAACATCCAGTCCAACACAGTACACAATAACCAATTCTACTCATTCCAGTGAGTGTCTTAACAGTTGTAATGAAGAAAGGTTAGCATGTCTACATGCTTTGCTTCTTTTCTTGTTTACAATATTCCCAGCAGCTGAAAATAGGCGCTCAGAAGGGGTCGATGTGGCTGGAACTGAGAGCTAATTAGCCTTCACCTCAAGCCAGGACTGCGAGTGAGCTGAGCTGCAGTTTAAGTTTCTAGAAGGTCAACGGGCTCATAGTGATGTTACTAGTAGTTGACTGGGAGGTGTTTATTATCATTTGGGGAGAGTCCGCTGCCTGATGCTCACCTGCTAAACACCTATCTGCTCCACGCTGAAGCGCTGACTACATGCGCTCTGAATACGCACTGCTGATTGGCTGATAATGCTTCGTGTGTACCAATCAGATGGTTGTGTGGGTGGGACAATGCTGCGTGTGTACCAATCAGATGGTGGTGTGGGTGGGACAATGCTGCGTGCTGAGACAGAGGCAGACGGAGCAAAGCAGCTTGTTAAGACTTTAGCTTTAGCTTACAAAATCGTACGGTACATCCCCGTACCGAACCGAAAGCCCCGTACCGAAACGGTTCAATACAAAACACGTACCGTTACACCCCTAGCAGATACAAATGACACATTCATGTTTTTGTGTAATGATGACAACGTATGCTCGCGCGGACGATTGACTAGTTGATGGTTTTCTTTTCAAATGTTCGTTCATAGCCGTTGTGCTGCTATGATAGGCCATTTCCACTCGACACAGTGTGCATACAACAACATTATTAGGCCGTTTATTGAAATACTCCCACACTTTTGACCACTTTTGGCATGCTTTTCCCCCCTCGCTCGCACCGCTCGCATCGTCTTCTTTGATCGTCTGCTTTGCGCTTCGCCATGACGGTAGTGTGACGTCATAATGCGACGCGTCGACGCACAAAAACGGCGTCGACGTATTTACGTAACCGATGACGTCGACTACGTCGACGCGTCGTTTCAGCCTTAGTCAGTACGTGCCCACGCACTAAATTAGTCAGATTCCTCAAATAGTTTGGCTCTAAATAAGTCTCCTACAATCTATGGAAACACCTTAATCCAATCGTGTTCGGTTTTTGAGAAGTCGGACTAACACTGCTGGATTCTGCGATTGAAAACCAGTTCTCTCAAGGGGTTTTGCGCGGCCGGAGAGGACCTCCTTCGTATCGCGCATGCACAAGTCTCAATGCTCTGGATACAACCCGGAAGCAGATACCATTCAATTAAAAAATAAGCAACAATTGGAATGAAGTTGAGATCAGAATGGTAGGAAAAAAGAAACAGATTAATTTAAGAAGGTAGCTAAGGAAATGTAAAATTCCGGCTTAATTCAGACTCCCTAACGAAATACGAATGAGAAGAAATAAAATGAAGTAGGTATATTAAAGGCTAATAATAAAGCTTACTTAAACCTCTTCACGCTGCATTTGTGCACTCCACACTGATTACCAATAACTCTGTATCCTACACAAATGGCAAGATAGTCTGACACAATAGCAACAACCTTCATCTTTGACAGTATCAGTCGAGGCACGAACAGTCTTTTCTTTCAGATTTAAAACTCCAAGATATTCAAAACTTTTGTTTCCATAATTGTCTGTACGAAAATTCATCCGAAAAACTTTCCTGCTTGTCTTTTTTGCTTTGGACCTACATCCGCTTCGATGCATTCTTGGTAGTAGCGTCATGTTCGTAGCGCAATCCAAGTTAATTTCTTGATACTGTGTGCTATTTAACATCAGCATAGCCATTAGAGACTTAATATTGTAATTTGTGCAAAAATTCCAGCGGACATCACCTACAACAAGTTGTAAGGATCCGCAGATGCCTAGTGTGACATCATAGGTCAATCGGAAAAGCAATAAATGTATCCGCGCTGAAAGGAAATAAGCGTCCCCCATTGTGCGGGAGGCACATGTCGTATGACCAATAGTCGCATTAGAGCAGACCTGGGCATTGTGCGGCCCGCGGGCCGCATCCGGCCCTTTGTACGTCCCTGTCCGGCCCGCGTGAGGCCAATTATAAATTACAAAATACATTTTAAAAAACATCTATTTCGAGTGTGCAATACAACGGTGCTGCTTTTGTTTTGAAAAGCGTTATTTGTATTACTTCCGTGTGGACGTATGCTCGTGCGCGCAGCGGCAATCTCAAATTACAAAATAAATTTAAAAAAACATCTTTGTCGTGCGTGCAATACAACTGTGCTGCTTTTATTTTGAAAAGTGTTATATGTGCGTATGTCCTGTGAGGGAAGGCGCACAGCGACAAGTGATGCCCGGTTATCCCAGAGACGCTAAAAAGAGAAAAGGTGAGGACGAATGGCGTGTTTTCAACAAGACAAGTAAAGGTAAAGCTGTGTGCTTATTTGTGGTACACACGTTGCTGTGTTTAAAGAATATAGTGTAACGACCTGCTGAAGTAGATGTTGTCTTCTTGAGTTGCGTAAATGAGGAGTGAGGAGACGTGCGTGTGGAAGGAACGAGATATGTTGAGCTGTGTTAGTATAGCTTGCTCAATAAAAGTTTAAAAAGAGCGTCAGACTTGATGTGCACTTCTTCTGGACGCTACAATTGGTGGCAGAAGTAAAACTTTGCGCATACTGCACTGTTTGTGTGCTACGTCATCGGGAGGTACGTGCCACGTGAAGAGCTCGCCGCAAAGAGAGAGAGAGAGAGAGAGAGAGAGAGAGAGCGTTTACAGGTGCAGCCACGCTGCTTGCCACGGGGGGAATTCCGCCCTCAATGAAGACTCCCAGGTTTGATGGCAAGGCGAACTGGGAGGCATTTCATCCCACTTCTGACATAAATTGTAGCGTCCAGAAGAAGTGCACACCAAGTCTGATGCACTTTTTAAACTTTTATTGAGCATGCTATACTAACACAGCTCAACTTATCTCGTTCTTTCCAAAAGGAAAACCAATCCTCACTCCTCATTTCCGCAACAGCAACGCTTCCTCCTTCTTCGCCAATCACCTTACAGGCGTACGTGCTACGTTCACAACGTTTTCTTATCTGGTTAAATAAAGGTTTTACAACAAAGAGGATGCAGGATAAAGTGACAGAAATTGAAATTTTTGTATTGTAATATACATCAGGAAGTGTTGTGTAAGAAAGTGTTAAAAATAAAACCATCAAAAGCCATCTGCTTTTGTATAAAGATAAGTTAGGTTAAATGAAAATATTATTATTATTATTATCTATCTTACGGTATATCAAAAATAATTTGAGCAAAATTTAATTGAAATATTGTCAGTGTGGCCCTCCAGCAGTGCTCGGGTTGCTCATGCGGCCCCCGGTAAAAATTAATTGCCCACCCCTGCATTAGAGAGTATGCATGGCCACTTGGACTTCACACATAGGTGTGAAAATACAAAAAAAACTAACTATTTGAGAAATCAGACTAATCAGTGCATGGAAACATAGTGATTGTTTTTCATCGGTTTATGTAACATGAGTATATTTTGGTAATTAGATGTTGACTAAAGTCTACATTTGCTTGTGTATATTAGTCATACAAATGATATTACATATTTTTTATGCATTTTGTGTAATCATAGTTGTTTCAGTAAGTCAGTTAGATATGTTGAATAGCTTAGTGTTTTACTCTTGAATTCTGAATCTTTTCACCAACCAGAGGCACAACAAGGCGGGTTCTTTGAAACCAGAAAGTACAATCATAACAGACACGTACTCATGTCACATGACGACGAAAGAGTCAGAGACAGAGGGATGCTTCAAGCTGACCACTCAAAAAAATATACTTGAAAATGGCAGAGGAATTCTCTCCCACAGATTAGATTTTTCCTTTAGTAATAAAGATGACGTGCAGGAAACCCACAATAATGCGTGTCCTTGGCCATATTTAGAGAAATATATGTGTCTAGAGATAACAAAGCCCACAACCTTAGTTTTCAGCTGTTTACTCTGTAAACCAATATAATAACTGCTCTCTTCATCTAAGACGTTCATCACACATTTAGTAATATACACGAAGGTGAGTTGAGTTCATTAAACGTTTTACTGCACATAACCTATACCAACTGTTCCCAAACAACACACAAGTCATTGTTTTTTTTTGGTCAAGATATAGATAGATGCTCGATTTTTTTACTGTAGGTAGAGAAAATTAATAACAATATAGGGGTGGGTCAAAGAAAAGGCAAACTAAATAAATACATAGAGTGGGGTGCGTTGACCCCTAGAGGTAGTTGTAGGGTGTGCCCAGCTAAATGACAGAGAGTTAATAGTAATGGACCCTTATTGGTCCATTTGTACATTAGATTAGCTTACTACATTTTCCAAGTAGCTTGCCCATCACTGTGCGTAATGTATACATGATTATCCTCTTATACATTGTCATTTCAACAGCAGTGGGAAATTGCTGAAGAGAAAGAAAACAGTGCAATGTGTCACATCCTCTCCTTGTGAGCTAAGTTGAGGTTGCTATGGCAACCAAAAACTGGTTCTATACCTGTTGCCATGGTTCAGAAAGATGGGTGATGACGCTGTTCACTACTTAGCACACACGTCTGCCAATTTAGGTCCTGGATGGTTTCTCTACTAGGAATATTAACTATAAATGGAAAACGTCTTAATAAACATTCTGGCACCCGGCTGACACTCTTTCTTGTGGGTAGTTTTCAGCATTTTTACAGCTTCTTTTGAGTTTATAGTTTGACTTGATTGAATCGCTCCCCCAGGGGACTGACAGGACCACATGGGTGAGGCAGATTTGTGAGCGCAGGGGAGCGTGGCTTTGACGTCATATCGCGAGCATGATTCACCCTCAGTTGATGAGCAGTCTCCTGCTATCTGCTTCTGTGTATCTGCACTGAAGTACATTGACCAGCGTCATCATTCCATGGCTCTAATCAAAGCCCAAAACTGAACCATGGCTCCTGAATAGAATGCTCACATTATGTGTGATTATCAGTAAGACTAGTTGGTTCCCACATCGTGACCATCCCACATTATTCTTGTCACCTTTCTGTTTTTTTAGTGCATCGCTTAAGCTGTCCCCCTTGTGATTCGCCAGTGCACATTTTTTTTCCAGGAAAGGGTAGTGTTGGGACACTGGTAACCAAAACAACCCCTATGTTTCTCTATACCCTGGGTCTAATTTCCCTTTGGAGGCAGGGCAGAGGTGAACACAGGCTTTATTTAGCCACCTGTCCCGCTGTATCCTCTTTCAGTACTTGATATGGAAGCTCCTGCTTTGCTATTGCGCCTTAACCTGTTGGTAGATGCGGGGGATTTGATGACGCTGCACCAAACAATTGTTTCATAAATCGATTCATCTATTGATTATTTTTACGATTGAGTGATTAATCTGTAGAATATATTTCCCTTTGTATTTAAATGTTTTTTAATGGAGTGGTCCAACACATTTTGTAAATTAATTTCCTTAAACCACACCAACAATTTTCATGTGTCTAGAACAGGGGTGGGCAATTAATTTTTACCGGGGGCCGCATGAGCTACCCAAGCACTGCTGGAGGGCCACATCGACAATATTTCAATTAAATTTTGCTCAATATTATTTTTGATATATACCGTAAGATAAATAATAATAATAATAATAATAATAATTAATAATAATAGTAATACTTCAACATAGTGTGTGTAACAGCATTCCATGACTAATATAAATAAATTAACATTAATAATAAATGACAGTAAAATAAGCACACGTATGACTGAGGAGTCATTGTGTAACTTTGTGTGGTGTTTAAGTTGTCCGACTTTTTGTGTGGCCATAAACGCACCAGTGGTTTAGTGCTATGCGTGTTGGTGACAGATGACAAGTTGGTTTTGGCCTGGTTTGTACGGCAGAAAATGACTACTTTTTCGAGATAGAATTGTTTTACTCATGTTTTTGGTGTGGTTATGTCCGAATATAAACAGTTTTGCTCAATAAAGTGATCAATATAATTCCTGTCCTCGAAGCATCTCGATAGACGTTACAATAATTGAACGGTGTTCAATTGAACGGTGTTGACGAACACCGTTAGGGCCGCTTGTTGTCACTGTCACTCAAAGTTGCATTGCAAAATTACATAGAATAAATATGTTTATTTTGTTTAGAATTCAGATGGGATTTGATTTGGTGCGCGGCATATTTGCTGCGCGCAGCGAACGCTTGAGCAGTGCGCAATTGCGCAGGCACGCACCTTAGAGGGAACGTTGCTTTGCAGTCCATGTCTTGTTGAAAACATGCCATTCTTCATCAACTTTTCTCTTTTTAGCGTCTCGGGTGTAAACCGTGCATCACTTGTCGCTGCATGTGCACCTTCACTCGCAGGTTACACACGGACACACGCCCATAAATAAACCTTTTCAAAATAAAAGCAGCACAGTTGTACTGCGCGCACGACATAGATGTTTTTTCAACTTTATTTTGTAATTTGTGATTGCAGCTCTTCACATTCACTCACAATCACGCACACGCATACGTCCACACGGAAGTAATACAAATAACGATTTTCAAAACAAAAGCAGCACCCTTGTATTGCACACTCGACATAGATACTTTTTAAAATTTATTTTGTAATTTATAAATGGCGTCACGCGGGCCGGACAGGGACGCACAAAGGGCCGGATGCGGCCCGCAGGCCGCAGAATGCCCAGGTCTGGTCTAGAAACTTTAAATGCATGTTGATCGGTCGGAGATGCAAAAGTAAATTTATCTTACATAGCTGTTTAACTTCCTCCACCATCCAGGAGAGTGCCCGTGTACTACAACTGCTGTAAGAAGTAATTTCTAATTTGTACAGTTTACAGAGCACTCTGTTGTTCTGGTTTTTCTACATCTATTTTTGGGGAAGTGAATTAATAGTGGGCCATACTACAAATCTGACTCTAGACTCTTATTAATCTACTTGTTAATTTCCAGTTTATATCTGATTATATTCTGCTGTAATGCTCTACCACTGTTAAAGTAAACTTCTGTTGTTTTAAACTCGCTTAGAAATTAGCATGTTTTCTTGTGGCCTGCTGCTCTTTCTTGGTGTCACATTATTAGCCATGTTCTCCAGTCCCCCAGTGATAATACTTGAAAGAGATTAAGTATATTTTTTGCCCTGGAGTGGATGGCAAATTAAAGGGGTGGATTCTCACTGTGTAGGGACATGTAGTAGATACAAAGTTAGCTGCTGATCAGTGGCTGATTGATTGGCGTACCACTAGTGGCATAATTTTCTTCCTGCGCGGCCAACATTCTTCAACTCCACGATGTAAGGCACATAAATGAACGATATTTACGTCATCAATGACATCAACTAAATCCACAAATCGTCCCTGCTCTACAATTAATTATTTTTAGATGTTCGCTGAATGATTTAAACTCCTGTTTTGACAATAGTGTGAGTTGTGCAAAGCCAAGGTCTTAATGGACAGAGCTTGACTTGCAATAGATACCATTATATTCTCCCTCATTAGACTACAAACCTGTAGAGAATCAACAGAACCTCTGCTGTAGTGCACCCCATTTTGCCTCAGTTGCTTCAAACATGATTTCCGCAAAATTGTCAGAATTCTCAAAACTCAAAAACGAATTAATACACAAGTTGCTCTTTTCAGCCATTTTGGGGTGCTGTGTCTAACTTAAAGTGTAGCAGCTTCAACTTGTCTCACATATTTAGCGTTAGAGCAGTGTTCTAGTTTCTAAAGACACACTGTGCTTTTCTGTCAGCATGTGACCGACGGAGGGCGATACACAATCCGTGTCTCCACATCTTCTGCATTATTGATAAGTGCGCTGAATCCTCTGAGCACAGCCGGGGACATCTTGATGTGAAAGCCTCCTAAAGCGCCATTAAGTCAAGGCACTAGAAGAGATTTTAATTTGCCTGTTAGCAAAGCTCAGAAGTTGCATTAAACTGTGTAACAGCATACAAAAAAGGCTCTAAAGTACAGTAGTCTTTATTGGGGTTAGGTTAATTTTGGGGTATTGGTTTATTCATTCGGTCGTACTATTAATTTTACATGCCAATACTCTTCTTGGTAGGCTATAGTTACTGTTTGCATTGTTGCTAGTTGCTTGTTCACATCTAATTGACAATAGGATAAAAAAACAGTGGGCCGGGATATTAATATCATCATTCTCAATGCCATTTATTTTCTTCCCGTATCGTATACTGTATGTGTGTGGAAAGATTTAAGAGCATTCCCGCAGCTAGCTGAAAGCATGGTTGGGAGGGATGACATGCCAGACATGCTTGCAGATTCTTGTTCATTAGGAAATGTCTGTGTGGCCAAAGGGAATACTCCAGTCATGCATAAGTGAATAGTCATAAGGTCTATGGCAGATACAACAGGTGTATTCCCCAACACAATTTAGTAGGGCAAGGCTACATTTTGTTTGCATGCTTGGGGACAAATAAAAGCAACATATTTTGGTAACAATTGATGCAGCAGATGCAGTTCGGAGAAAAATACCTACTGTTTCACGCTGTGTTCAGTGCCAAATTATAGTACTGACTGGAAGGAAGACTGAGAAAGGGCCATCAGTGGCTGTCAAGGTTGAAGAACATCAAGTTATTAAAGTTAAGTTAAAGTACCAATGATTGTCACACACACACTAGGTGTGGTGAAATTTGTCCTCTGAATTTGACCCATCCCCTTGTACACCCCCTGGGAGGTGAGGGGAGCAGTGGGCAGCAGCGGTGCCGCGCCCGGGAATCATTTTTGGTGATTTAACCCCCAATTCCAACCCTTGGTGCTGAGTGCCAAGCAGGGAGGTAATGGGTCCCATTTTTATAGTCTTTGGTATGACTCGGCCGGGATTTGAACTCACAACCTATCGATCTCAGGGCGACACTCTAACCACTAGGCCACTGAGTAGTTATTAGTTATTTGTGCCAATACTTGACTTCAGGAATTACATGAATACTAATGTTTTGTACTTTTAAACTGCTAATTTAATGTAACAGTAATATAATTGATGTATGGTTGTAAGTGTCTTATTTTTTTTTTCTTCTTCATTCACAGCTATTCTCAATCCCAAAGCCCCAAAAGAACCAGCAAAGACCTTCAGTTTTGATTATTCCTACTGGTCCCACACAACGGTGAGTTCAGTCTTTTTCATGCATGTTTAGTACGATGACGAATGAGGGGGGAAAAAAGCTTATTTTGACATTATTGAGTTTGATGTTTTATGTATTGTACTCTTTGTTCCCTTTTCAGCCGGAAGACCCCTGCTTTGCCGCACAGAACCAAGTGTACAATGACATTGGCAAGGAAATGCTGCAGCACGCCTTTGAGGGTTACAATGTGTGCATCTTTGCGTATGGCCAGACTGGAGCTGGTAAATCCTACACCATGATGGGAAAGCAGGAGGAGGGACAGGAAGGAATCATTCCCATGGTTTGTCATTCCTTTTTTTTTGTTTCAATATACTATGATTAAATTAGGGTTTTCTGTAATTATCACTCGACCACATGTCATTTGTGGACCACATGCTATTTGAGCAAACATGTTTTCCTCACATCTATCTTATCTTCACCACAGCTTTGTGAAGATCTCTTTGAGAAAATCAATGAAGACAACAACAAAGAGGCGCTCTCCTACTCTGTTGAGGTGACTTCCAAGTTACTTTCTATCATCCTCTTGCTTTCGTGTTGCCTTCTTTCTTATAACATTTACTAAGCCTCAGTTGTACAGTGTATTTGACAATGTGTAGTTTTGTGTTATACCAGTCTGATTACTGAGATTTGATGTTCCATATTTTAGGGAGAGTGGCCCAAAAGGCATATACTTGGCTTTAGATAAGACAGGGGGCCTAATTCACTAACATCCAAATACCATGCGCTAAACAGAGTGTGCAATCTATTAAATAGCGTGTATTATTTGTAGGTGTGTTGCGTGCGATTTACTAACATTGAAAAGACAGCCTTATATTTAAATGAGGATTTTGCACAAACTATACAGGGCATCATCACAGAGACACTTTCATTTACTGCACTTTTGTTTTTGCTCCTACCTGTTACGTTTTGTTATGTTTTCAAACATGCAGCAGATTCTCGTCTTTCCTTTGTCTGTCTTTGCAGCGAGCACTGATCCTGCAGCCTTGTGTAGAACTGTTAGTTTGCACGTCCTTCCTACTCGTACAAAATAAAATGCTAAAAATTGCTCGCAAAACGGTGAGGAGGATTGATAAATCACATTGCGCATGTTGTATAATATATTTGCATCTTCTCCCAGCGTTGTGGGTGTTTTGATGATCAGCATATATTTCGCATGTTAATGTAGAGAGACAGAAAAATGGATTGCACACCTTATTCTGCTCACTTAACAGACGCAATCCACTTTGCACACATTTAGTAGATCAGCTTTGCGTGTGCTATCAGGTGTGTATGTGTTTTAGTACACACAGACCTTTGGTAAATCAGGCCCATGATATGTGAAGAGCTTCTTCTGCGTTGGGGTTTATGAGAGATGAAAAAGTCAGCTAAATAATAAGAAGCGTGGTGTTGCAAACAACGAAGTGAGCACCAAAACAATGATTGACAATGATTTGTCTTGTGATTAGTACAAAACCCACAACCAGTGAAGTTGGCACATTGTGTAAATCGTAAATGAAAACACAATACAATGATTTGCAAATCCTTTTCAACTTATTTTCAATTGAATACACTGCAAAGAAAATATATTTATTGTTCGAACTGAGAAATTTGTTTTTTTTTTGCAAATAATCATTAACTTAAAATTTAATGGAAGCAACACATTGCAAAAATGTTGGCACAGGGGCATTTTTACCACTGTGTTACATGGCCTCTCCTTTTAACAACACTCAGTAAACGTTTGGGAACTGAGGAGACCAATTTTTTAAGCTTTTCAGGTGGAATTCTTTCCCATTGTTGCTTGATGTACAGCTTAAGTTGTTCAACAGTCCGGGGTCTCCGTTGTCATATTTTACGCTTCATAGTGTGCCACACATTTTTATTGGGAGACAGGTTTGGACTACAGGCAGGCCAGTCTAGTACCCACACTCTTTTACTACAAAGCCACGCTGTTGTAACACGTGCAGAATGTGGCTTGGCATTGCCTTGCTGAAATAAGCAGGGGCGCCCATGAAAAAATGCTGCTTGGATGGCAACATATGTCGCTCCAAAACCTGTATGTACCTTTCAGCATTAATGGTGCCTTCACAGATGTGTAAGTTACCCATGCCTTGGGCAGTAATACACCCCATACCATCACAAACGCTGGCTTTTGAACTTTGCACCTATAACAATCTGGATGGTTCTTTTCCTCTTTGGTCCAGAGCAGTGGTCCCCAACCTTTTTGTAGCTGCGGACCGGTCAACGCTTGAAAATGTGTCCCACGGACCGGGGTGGGGGTGATGATTATTATTATTATTATTTGTTTTTTTCATAAAGAATTACAATCATGTGTGCTTACGGACTGTATCCCTGCAGACTGTATTGATGTATATTGATATATAATGTATATATTGTGTTTTTTTTATTGATTTAATAAAAACATTTTTTTAATTTATTTATTTATTTTCCAATTTCTTGTGTAGCCCGCTACCAATCGGTCCGCGGACCGGTACCGGTCCAGAGGACACGACGTCCACAGTTTCCAAAAACAATTTGAAATGTGGACTCGTCAGACCACAGAACACTTTTCCACTTTGCATCAGTCCATCTTAGATGAGCGCGGGCCCAGCAAAGCCGTCGGCATTTCTGGGTGTTGTTGATAAATGGCTTTCGCTATGCATAGTCAAGTTTTAACTTGCACCTACAGATGTTGTGACCAACTGTAGTTACTGATAGTGGTTTTCTGAAGTGTTCCTGAGCCCATGTGGTGATATCCTTTACACACTGATGCCGCTTTTTGATGCAGTACCGCCTGAGGGAGCGAATGTCACAGGCATTCAAGGTTGGTTTTCCGCCTTGCCGCTTACGTGCAGTGATTTCTCCAGATTCTCTGAACCTTTTGATTAAATTACGGACCGGAGATGGTGAAATCCCTAAATTCCTTGCAATAGCTCGTTGAGAAATGTTGTTCTTAAACTGTTCGACAATTTGCTCACGCATTTGTTCACAAAGTGGTGACCCTCGCCCCATCCTTGTTTGTGAATGACTGAGCATTTCATGGAAGCTGCTTTTATCATGGCACCCACCTGTTCCCAATTAGCCTGTTCACCTGTGGGATGTTCCAAATAAGTGTTTGATGAGCATTCCTCAACTTTCTCAGTCTTTTTTTGCCACTTGTGCCAGCTTTTTTTAAACATGTTGCAGGCATCAAATTCCAAATGAGCTAATATTTGCAAAAAATACAGTTCACCAGTTCGAACGTTAAGCATCTTGTCTTTGCAGTGTATTCAATTGAATATAGGTTGAAAAGGATTTGCAAATCATAGTATTCTGTTTGTATTTACGATTTACACAACGTGCCATCTTCACTGGTTTTGGGTTTTGTAGTTTGGTCTTACAGCCAGGTGATCGATGGTTTGAATCTTCATTTGGGCACTTTTGACACACTCAGATTTAATCCATTAACTCTCTTAACTAAGGTCTCAAAATTTGCTGACATTTGACGAGTACACCATTTTCTTGTGGCATATTACCACTAAAATTGTGGACTTTATTGATGTTGGACTTAACGATGGTCAACATATTTACAAATTGTCTGAGCATATACCTTTGGCCAATAGGTTAGTTACATGGAGATCTACTGTGAGCGGGTGCGTGATCTGCTCAACCCCAAGAACAAAGGGAATCTACGGGTGAGAGAACATCCTCTTTTAGGCCCCTATGTGGAGGACCTCTCGAAACTGGCCGTGACCTCCTACACTGACATCGCTGACCTCATGGATGCGGGCAATAAGGCAAGGTAAGTTACTCTATGAGAGACAAAGCAGGGTGTGCATACAGTTGGTTCCAGCACTGTTAAAGGGGTCAAAATATGTAAGTTTTTTTTCAACATTTAAAAGGCACTTCCTTGTGGTCTACCTAACATGTAATGTTGGTTCTTTGGACAAAATCTTGCATAGATCATGTTTACAGATATACGTATATTCAAGCCGCTTTCTGACTTAGATATTGAGCACTTCTGTCATGTTTTCCTTGCATGACGTTTTATGTGCTTATTTGTGCGCATGCTTTTGTGTCATTGTGCACTTCCATGCAGGGAGGACTGAACCCTGCCTTAATCTTCCTGTGCTTACTCAGAGGGATAGTCACAGGACGAGATGTGGGTTTTACACGCCATGTTCTAGAAATAAGCCCTCTACTCTGCCTTGTGCTTTGTGTTTGATGTCTTTATAGTTTAATCCACCTCCGCTATGCAGAGTAATCTCTAATATTTAAGTGACTCTAATAGGTTAAAACCCGGTGAGGATTACTCGTGTACTAAAAAATTGGGAGTGTTTGTGTGAGCTAGGTAAAGAACGGTAATTGAAATACATAACAAGTGAGTGTGCAGAGAATGTTATACTAAGTACATCTGTATGTTTTACCTACAGAACTGTGGCAGCCACCAACATGAATGAGACCAGCAGCAGGTCCCATGCAGTTTTCACTATTGTCTTTACTCAGAAGAAACACGACAGCGAGACAGACCTTTCCACTGAAAAGGTCAGACAACGTTAAAATATTTTTGAACAGTGTGTGTTTTGCCACAGAAAATACCGCCTTGCTCCATTTTAATATTTCTTAGTAAGATACAATTGTAAATGGCTTTAACTAGGAGTAATCACTACTCTCACTCACAATATAAATGTTTTTCCCCTATCCATCCATCCATCCATCCATTTTCTACCGCTTATCCAATAGATTTATTGTCATCAAAACATGAAAGCATGACGAAAATATAGGTGGCTACTCTGTTAGGTACAGTTGAAATACAGTATCAACAATAAATAACATCAATTTATCCATCCATCTGTCCATTTCTACCGCTTGTCCCTCTCAGGATCGTGTGTGTGTGTGTGTGTGTGGGGGGGGGGGGGGCTATCCTAGCTGCACTCAGGGAAAAGGCAGGGTACACCCTGAACAAGTCGCCACCTCATCACGTTTTAATAAATTCATAAATACCTTTATGAACAGCAATGCAAAAGTGAAACACAGTGTAAGCTTTTGGGACAGAGTCAATATCCTAATGGCCCACGGGTATGTTTAAATGTTTTTAACTAGTTGACCTTGGCAAACTATGGCGTGGTGTTCAGCCGTTCCCACCCTCATTTAAAACATTTTTTTAGTATGTTTATTTATTTGTTATAAAAATGTTTGTCCTTTTACAGGTCAGTAAAATTAGTCTAGTGGACTTGGCAGGGAGCGAACGAGCAGATTCCACCGGTGCTACAGGTACCAGGCTAAAGGTAGGACTCAGTTATGGCATACACTAAACAATGGTTTATTGTCTAACATGTAGCCACTTGTATAACGTGTATTTGGTTACAGGAAGGCGCAAACATCAACAAATCCCTAACCACGTTAGGAAAGGTCATCTCTGCCCTGGCTGAAGTGGTGAGTGCTTTTATGGCTCATTTCATTTTGGTTTTATTTTCCCTTTCTCTTACCTTCCTTCTTAAGGAATTAATGTTTGTTACCTGGCATGCTGTAATGTTTGTCTTTGTCTTTTCTCCTGTCCATGTAATACTACCTGCTTACACAGGATAACAGTACCAGCAAGGTAAACCCTTTGGCAGCTCAACCATTTACCTTTGATTCCTCCCATGGGACATAATAGACAGCCTTTTGCCAAATGTTGTTTAATGTTTAACCCCTTCTAGTCATCATGCTCTGTAAAATGCCTTGCTCTATTGCAAACAGTCTTCCAATTAGGCCTCTGCCCATTTCATGTGGCCCAATTTTACGTCGTAATGTATTGTACAATCTTACCTACCATCACTAACTTAGATTCATATAAAACACGTCATCGCAGCACACACTGTTAAAATCCTCCTCAACCTGAATAATGTATTTGCATTTATATTTCAGAGCAAGAAGAAGAAGAAGACTGATTTCATCCCTTACAGAGACTCTGTCTTGACATGGCTGCTAAGGGAGAACCTTGGTATGAGCATGAATACTTTGCAATGAAATGTCAGAATATCCTGTAACATAAAAGATGGTAGAATGGTAGTACCTCTACTACCTCAGTGGTACCTCAACTTATGAGTATGATTTGTTCCACGAACAAGCTTGTAACTCAGAACACTCGTATCTAAAAACAGCCCCGCCCATTGGAATGAATTAAAATACATTTAATCCGTGCTTAGCACTCTCAAAACACCACCATTTTAACATGTAATACATTTTTTAAAAGAAAAATTAACTTTTAGAGATAAAATACTGTTTGAAAATCAATACAATAGAATGTAGTACAAACAACTTCAGTAGTTTTAGGTAATATTTTAATAATATTGTACAGCATTTGCCTAGGGGAGCAGACTAATGCAATGTCTCCTTCGGGCTGATACTCCGTCCAGTGTTGCAAAGTCCAAGTATTATTCGCTTATTAACGACTTGTTTTCATAGTCCTTTTGTGTGTTTCTTTCGCCACATCTGGAATCCCTATCTCTGACGTCTTTTGGGCAAGTGACCAGGAAAGTCTCTTTCGGACAGACATTCACAGCAAGCAATGTGTATGTTTGTGTACTAAATGCTCGACCATCAAGTTTGTTGAGTTAGTACTAGACTGAACATACGGAAATACACATCTACAGCTTCTCAATATTTTTATGGATAGATGAATGTTTGTTGTTTGGGCTTGTGTTGCAGCATACCGGCGTGGTGTTGACCTGTGGAATTAACTTGAAGAGTAATTAAAAAGTATCACTACATTTTCCTAACTCTACAAGGTTGTATAAATTAAGTGTACTTAGAAAATATGCCAATGAAGAGGGATCACAAAAAAACTGGTACCCTCATAAAATACTGTTGTTGTAATGATAATGATGGTGATGACTTATTTAAGTATCACTCTGACTCAGGTATCTCTGTAATGTATTAACTTCACTTTGACAACATTTTGTATGTTACACTCTGCTGCACACACACACTAGCCTCTGCAGGATTCATGCGCATACTCATGCACTGGAAGTGTATGAACATGAGCATGGATGTACACTAAACAATCAGTTACTCTGAATTTAAAATAGATTTCTGTAAAAACTTGTGGTATTCATTGTATATGCAAGCATTCAACAGTTGCAATGAAATGTGACTACCGGTATATAAAAAAAGGGATAGGATAGGATAAGTAGTTTTACTTCTGCTTACCCTTTTTGAGCTCAAGGTGCTTCAGCTATGTAACTGGGTGCGCACAACATTCTTGTTACTTATGCTCAGTATAAATATGTATGTATTGCTTTTTAAAATTTTTGAGCTCAAATAAATGATCTGAACTGATACCCCGGTATCTGACTGCAGCTTCTCATGATGTGAACTGATACTATGGTGGGGCTGATTTGCTAATAGTTGGACATTTATAATGGTTTGTTTTTCTGATTTGGTCTTCCGCTTTCTTCCCGTGCACCAACTTTCTTATTTCTGTTGGTTGGAGGGTAGGTTGTTGATCTCTGAGCGGCACTCAAATGCACACGTCAACCGTATTGTTTGTTTCCCGTGTAAACTTAGCAGGAACAACATTGTGTAACAATATAATAACTCTTTATTGCATGCTCAAATGGCATAACCCTGTGACAAATACTACTTAAACCAACAATGGAAATGCTTGTAACTAAAGGTATGCTCACTACTGAAAGTACCAGTATAATGGAAAAATAAGTTGGCTTTATATGCTGAGTTGTGTTTCATTGTATCCGTTAAACCATATCCAAGTGTATTTCCAATGCGTATATGCAAAGTATCGTCTAAACACCCTGCTTCCCGTCGGTCGGCATGCCAGCGAGCGCGGACATTATACAGTAAGTTTTTATTTTATTATCGTTAGTTTGTATGTCTTCTTGTTTAGCACTAAGCAATGCTGCTACATGATGCTTAGTGTTTCGGCTTCTGCGGATTGTTGCTCATCCCCCTTGTGTTCGGTTTTAAAAATGTATGATTTTGGATCATCATTTGTCCCAAAATAGTTGTTGTTGTCTCTCACGAAGTCTGCATGACTAGTAGCATTGTTATTGGGAGGGGAACTGTGGTTCCCACACGCACGTCTCGGATCACGTGACTGGCTTGCCCATTATCTCAGAAAATGGCTCAGGAATCTCTGTGAGATTTATATTTTTTGATCATATCTACTCGCAAACGATGTAAGTCTTATAAATCAGAAATATGACAATTGCTTCAATATAAAGTCAGCTTCTTTTTCCATTATACTGGTACTCTAAAGCATAACAAAAAGCAGAGAGACCGCTAGTATCTCAAATTACTCGTAAATTGAGGTACCACTGTACTTATTTTGCAAGCGATGATACTGGAATGATTGTTGATGTTAGTAGTATGCTATGTATTCTCCTTACGAAGTAGCAACCGCGGCACCAGCACCACCACTAATGTAAAAATAAGACGTCCAAAGCGGAAATCTAGTTTCTTTGGGAGCTAATGCCATATTGTTTTTTTGTTGTTTTTTTAAACTTCACACATAGGTGGAAACTCCAGAACCGCAATGGTAGCTGCGCTTAGTCCTGCTGATATCAATTATGATGAAACTCTCAGCACACTGCGGTAAGGATTCCACATTCTTCTGGATAAGGCAAAAACATGGCTACATAATTCCATTTTATTCATTTCTTATTTGTGTTTACTTGTAGGTATGCTGATCGCGCAAAGAACATTAAATGCAATGCTGTCATCAATGAAGATCCCAACAATAAACTGGTGCGGGACCTTAAGGATGAAGTGGCTCGACTGAAGGAGCTGCTGCGTGCACAAGGACTGGGAGACATCTTGGATAGTGAGTTTTACTTCACCGCAACATTCCACTTTTACAACCACACAGCATTTAGACTCTGTCTTCAACATCTCCTGTCTTCTGCCTTCTTATTAAACATCTATATTTCCAAAGCAATGGAGTACAGCATTTAGTTTAGATTTTTTTAAGGCTAAAAAAGACAATTTAAAAAGTTGTACTACTCCTATTTACAATTACTTTTTTTTTTCCTTAAAAAAACAAAAACTGATTAGTAACATTGTTTGTACCTTTTCATTGAGGGATTATGTCAAAAGCTTTTTAAGCCATGTTGAACTTTTCTGAGTTTTTGTATGAATGTCTAGATTTAGATGAGATGTACAATCCGGGCCTAACTTTCTCATTCCTGACTCATCAACAAGACCCTTATCACATTTTTTTCTATATCACTGTCTTCATTTTCATTCTGTTCAGAGTAAAACATGTCTCAAAAACTCTAAAACCTACCAATCTACTGGTTTTGAACTCTGAAACCTCTCATCTTCTCCTGCTTCCCTTCAGTTGATCCTGTGGGGAATGATTGCCCAGGAAGTGAAATCAAATGTTTGTATATGTCTGGTTGTCATGCACTGTTTGCTCTATAGTAGTTAGGATAACATTGCTCTATATTTAAAACAGGGCTGGGCGATATTCTAAAGTTAGTGAGTTCAGGGGTGTCCAAAATTTCTAATTTAAAGAATTTTTTTTTTTTTAAACTTGCTATAATTAGTACCGGTAGTCATGTGCAGGCCAAAATCTGCTAAGCTGGTAAATATATGGTAATAATTTTAATTGGCCACTGGGCCACATTATGCACACCCCTGTCGTAGTTATTAGTGTTACGTGGTGTCTTTTTTTTCAAAGTCATCATGGAAGAGTACAATTAAATCTATAAAATATGTTAAAAACAGCATAATTAAACATTTCATCGTGCAAGACTATGGAGCTGTTTCCTGTGTCAGTGTTTTTTTCAGAATAATTTTGATGCTTCATTTCATGTAGACAGAAAAAGCAATAATATTTGATGCGGTTTAGCCATATCGCCCGGCCTTATTTAAAAATGCTGGCAGCTTTGCATGTAAATGCAAAAATATGCTAAAGCTGTTTATAAATGCAAGGCTTCCTTTGTTTGGCAATAGTTAGCATGCCATCTGGTTAGCATGAATTATGCTTGTGTTTATAAAGGCTGCTAATTGCAGAGTCACAAGTGATCACTGACAGTGTCATTTTTTGAAAGGCTAGTTTTATTGTCTCACTATATCCCTTTCATGCCATGTCATCCTTTAACCCATTGATGCAGCTGTCTTTCTTTGTACTTATTTATTTTATTACTAACCATCCACTGCAGGTGACAGTTCTCAAAGCATTACAATGCCACTGCTCAGTTGTCAAACAGAGGTTCAGAGCTACAGACCAAAAGGTGCAATATATAGAAATTCTAGATTCCACTAACCTGGAGTGAGTAGTTGACTTGATAGTGTGCCTTGTGCTCTTTTGTGCTCTAACTTCTTGTAAAACCCTTCCTTTGCACTAACAAACACTAACCACAAAACAACTGTTTCCAGACCAAGTTGTATAGCTAAATGTGGCTTGTGAGCTTGATGGAAACATTTATACTTCACCTCATTTGTTACATAAACTTAGTTGTGTTTTTTCTTATATGTTTGATTGACATGTCTGAATATGTTGCTGTGCCTTTGGCGTGATGCTATTAATAAGGAATGAGTGATACCTTGAGAGTGTGTGAGTGTGTGTGTACGTGTGCGTTGAACTGTGGCAGCATGTGCCATTAAGTGTAATTTGTCTGACCTCTGGACCATCTTTGCAGTCTCCATCTCCCACCCACGCATATACCAATATAGTAATAGCAGTTTTCACACAGTGTATCGAAAAGAAACAATACGGAGGTGCCCAAAGGTCAGGAAAAATATTTAATGTTAATTTCCAGAACGTGCATTTCACTAAATGCTGCAATGCGAGCAGCCGGATAAAAAAACATCTGGTGAAAACTGCTTCTGTCTGTAGCTGACACAATTATGTATGTTTGTCTTAATGCCTTGGTACAATGTGTGTCTTACATTTGGTCTTCCTTCCCTTTGTCCTTTCTCTTCTTCCTCTCTCCTGATTTTTCTATTAAATTCCCTTCATTTAATCTGTTTTCATCACCTCAACCCATCCTGTCCTGGCCCACTTTCCTCTCTGTTTTTCCTTCTCTCTTGCTGTTGGCTCAGACCTCAAAGACATTCACAACAATAAGAATAGATACTTGATAGCCTCAGAGAACCAACGCCCTGGCCATTTCTCCACAGCCCCTATCGGTTCCTTGACAGCTTCACCGTCCTCTGGCTCCCTGTGCAACCAGGGGGCTCTGCAGTCGGTCACCAGCATCCAGGAGCGCATCATGTCCACTCCCGGTGGAGAGGAAGCTATTGAAAGACTCAAGGTAAAGTTGGATTGTGGTGTCCAAGCATAGACTCTGAGGCCCCCTAAGAATGAATAAGTGTGATGTATTTTATTATACTTAAACCCTCTTCCCCTTTTCTTAACTGGCCAATCACTTTCCGTATAACACATATAAATCCCAGGATGCAGTGGTGTGTTTTTGCATAGCTGTGCTTGTTGGCAGTATAGTCAGTAGCTCTTTTTAATCAAAGTATTCCTTTTATGGCCTTTTATAGCTAAGTTTTTTCTCTCTTTATGATTGCTTAAATTTCATCCTAAATCAAATTAAGGATATTTCTTAAATCCCATTATGTAATATCAAATCCTAAATAGCCTTTTCTGCCAGTCCGATTTTGCTCAGTTGACTTTATATCATGCCGGCAGTATAATCTCAATCTAGAGCAGTGCATAAGATTGCAACTGCTAACTATTTGCAGTTGCCATGGTGACCGAGGTGCCCACTCTTGTCTGTCATCAAATGACGTCAAGCTCTATTGCAGATATGAAGGAAAGGGCACAAAAATAACTCCCAAATTATTTCCTCTCAGTTAAAAGAAAGGCACATTATATTCAAAGGTGGAGCACATATTTATAGTTTGTTTCCATTGCAATAAAAAAAAAAATGGCATGATACCCAAGCATAGACATCGGATGTTAAGCTGTTCATCAACAATACGAGAAGAATAGATGTTTTTTTTCCCCAAACAATTTCACGTTTTGACTTTTGTGTTTTAGGAGTCTGAAAAGATAATTGCTGAGCTCAATGAAACCTGGGAAGAGAAGCTGCGAAAGACCGAAGCAATACGCATGGAGAGGTCACTATCAGGACAATCTTATTATTGCTGTATTCAATCCATGTTGTGCTAACTGACACGCACGCACGCACGCACACACCATAAGCTTTGCTTTTTATCCCAGAATACACGGTCACACATACTTTTCTCTAACATGTAGGCTAATACTCACAATAGTGTGTATTTATTTTGACAATATACAACATTTATGGAATATTAGTTTAAAGAACATTCTGTTCCCTAATAGGGAGGCCTTGCTTGCAGAAATGGGTGTGGCAATACGTGAAGATGGAGGCACTTTGGGTGTCTTCTCTCCTAAAAAGGTAGGCTAGCCATTATCAGACACATGCACACGACTGTGGAACAAGTGAGACATGTTTCCAGATTGTTTTTTGTTGTTGTTTTTTATTCACTCCTCTCTGTCTTCACGTTCTCTATCTGGTTTCATGTGGTACTGTGTTCCTACAAAAACCCTCCATGCACCGTCTTTGATTTTGTCACTTTTCATCACGTCTCTTATCATTTTGGCTTTCTCTTCCCTTCTTCTGATTACGTGCCTCCTTCATGTACTCAGCTCAGCCATGAAAGTCCATTTGATGAGCAGTTTGATTGTTGTCCCACCAAGAAGGTTTGTTTAGTCGAGTTGGCAGATGATCTAAAATTCCTGAGTAGTTCCCAGAGAAAGCGAGTAGTTTTAATGAGAATTCTGTCGTTTTTCCCATGTGGAACACCTGGAGTAGCTCTACAGCTCTAGTTTTCTATGTAAAATTTAACAAAACAACCCTTTTTTTTTAGGTAATTAGATGATGATGTGATATGTTCATTTTCTACTGCATGGTACCGACCTGGGTCTAAATGGCTGTACTCGCTGTTGATGCATTCATTGGAAAAAACAGGTACTATTTCTAGCACCTATTTATTAAGCCTGGGTTCCAAATATGCTGAGCCAGTACCACATGACTGAACCACTGCCCTGGATGCTGCAGTTTTATAAGCTATATTCTCCACTTTTCTGCAGCATTATGTTTTTTTGCTTCCCTCATTTACCTTTTGGATAAACTTCCTTTCCTATACGTGGCCAGCAGTCTCTTGCTGAAAAGTAAATAAAGGAGACCCTCGTTCTAATCTCTTGTGGTTATTGGTTAATATTGTACTGTATCTCATTTCGACTGATACTGATGGAGATACTCAGCAGAGACATGCCAGTACTATGCAGTGGAAAAACTCATTAATGTTCCCTCGATTATTGCTGGAGTTACGTTCTAGACCCCCATGTATAGTTGAATTTCTACAAAGTAGGTTTTCTTATTTTATGATTTGTATGAATGTTTTATGCAATTTAGGTCTTTATAATCCCTATTTTCTGGACACTCAAAGCGCTTTGCAGTGAAAACCGAGAAGCCATCATTCATTCACTTTGGTGGTGGTACGCTACATCTGTTGCCAGAGCTGCCCCGAGGTAGACTGACGAAAACATGGTTGCCGATTTGCGCCTAGGGCCCCTTTGACCACCACCATACATTAATTCACATTCTGCATTCTTTTAGCATAGCAATGAGGAAGTTCTCCTTTTCTCGAACGGTACGAAGCTTCCTCTGGGGCTTGGATTCCGTGCCAGAAGCCGTTTGGACGACATCGTAGGGCTTCGAATAGATTTAAAATGTTGCCAGAAAAAAAAATTAAACACACAAGCAGAACAAAGCGTAACAGAGCTACAGAGCTGAAGCAAAGAGGAGGTTAATGTGGCTGAGCGAATCAGCTGCCAGGACAGAGAACACAATGCTCCATAATTGGTCTGCCATCCGCCAATAGCATGCCATGTACAATGTCATGTGGGTGAAGGTTTCATTGCTGCATGTGATAGACGGCTGGTAATGTCACTAATACATGTATATAAAAACACCAACACATATTTACAATTTTTAAATCTGCGATGCACTGAAACTCTAGTAAGTGAAGTGCAAAGTGGCGAGGAAACACTTTTGTGCCATCATCCTGACTCTACTCACAACTGCTGGTCAGAGTTTTTTTTACGTTGTAGTTCCATCCTCCACTGCTGTTAATCATGTTTTGTTGTTTTCTCATTTGTGTTCACATCCATCTGTATTCCATTCTTTTTTCCCCTTTCACGCACTGCTGCTCCATTGGTTAGCAATTCACTGAGAAGCCTTGCGATCTCTATACAGACTTTAATGGGGTCTTCTCCCCAAAGAAGGTTGGTTGTTTCAAGACTGTAATGTGTTGTGGTAGCTCTAACTAATCATAGACAGTAGGCAGTCTCAGCACTTGTGTGGATGTGACTATTTAATAGTCATTTACAGGTGAAACTCAAAAGATTAGAATATCGTTCAGAGGTGCGTTTATTCCAGCAATTAGATTTACAAGGTGAAACTAATATACTGTATGACAAAGGCTCATAACGTGTACCTCAAGATATATTAAGCCTTATTTCGATGTACTTTTGATGATTATGGTTTATAGCTTATGAAAACCTCAAATAGAAAATCTCTGAAAAGTTGGTGTTCAAAAACTGTAAGCCACGATCATCAAAGTTATAAGAAAGAAAGGCTTGACATATTTCACTTTGCATATAATGAGTTTATATCAAATATTAATTTCACATTTAAAGTTGAATTGGTGACACAAATGGACGTTTGCATGATATTCTGATTTTTTTTACTCTTACCTGTACATTGTTATAAAACTTTGCCCATAATGACTGCTCTGTGGTTACCGTTTCTGTAGACTCCTCACCTGGTGAACTTGAATGAGGATCCTCTCATGTCAGAGTGTCTGCTCTACTATATCAAAGATGGAGTTACAAGGTAAACCAAACTTCATTTAATGCCTTCAATCAATCAATCAAACAATGTTTATTTATATAGCCCTAAATCACAAGTGTCTCAAAGGGCTGTACAAGCCACAACGACATCCTCGGTACAGAGCCCACATACGGGCAAGGAAAACTCACAAAAAAGTTTGGAATATTATTTAGATATTAAAAAAAAAAAAAGTGAAACTGTAAACTTGGACAGTCATCATATATTCCCCCTCAAATTTTAGCCTGGGTATTGTTTTTGCCAATTTTTGTATTTCCCCTTTTTAACTAACCAAGTAACAACATATAATTTGCCATCTCTGATGCTGCTAAATAGGTTTAGCATCCTCTCCTGTCTTCGAGTAGTGTTGACGCACAAAAAAACTGCCATATACCGGCTACAAAAATGCTTCATTAAGACTAAGGGAAAATCTAAAAATAATGTCCTTTACTTCTTCATCCTTTAACCTCCCGAAAGATCATCCCAGTCCCATCCCATCCCACTACCAATCAATGGCGGGCTATGGAAACACGGATAAATCACCCATTGGATTTAAGAGCTCATTTAATGTCAAATGCTGACTTTTTGTAGAAATGTGAAGTGTTCTCCCTCTAAAACTGGCCTTTTTAATCATTTCAGGGTGGGACAGGCTGACGCCGAAAGACGACAGGATATTGTTTTAAGTGGCGCTCACATCAGGGAGGAGCACTGCATTTTCCACAGCGAGAGAAATGCCAATGGGGATGGTGAGGCACCATGTTGTGAAGCGTATTGCTTTCACAGTTTAAGGTTTATTGACTTGTATAGGAATTGCTGTAGTCACATTTTTGTCAATGAAAATATTTGCAGATTGAGTGTCTAATTATTGTAAAAAATAAAACGATGCGACCGGATATCCGGTTACACAAGTGAGTGATTCGCCTGCGTAGGTAGCTGCGACTTCAATCGATAAGAATCAACTGTGAGTACTTAGATTAATCGCGCGTAGAAACATAGATCAGGGTATCGCGCGAAACAAAAAAATAAGTTGATGGGTTTTGTGATTTTGCCTTTAAAATAACGTGAGAGTCCTCATCCGAGTAGTTTTCATCAGTTAATGCTCACAAACTTAGATTGCACAGGTGTAGTCTGAGGGCTTGATATCAAGGTCCTAACTATTCATCCTCTAACAGGAGTAGCTTATGCACAGGAAGGAATGCTTTTGTTCTTTTGAGATGTAAAAATAATGTCTCCTTCAACAAATGTTAATCATAGGATCGAATTGTTTTGTTTACTCACCGTATCAAATCTTATCAAATCGTTCCGTTTTTAAAATATATTTTTTAATTGTATCGTAACCCATTTATCTAGGTGAGGGGTCCCCAAACTATGGCCCATGGGCTGGATCTAGCCCACCGCCATTCCACAATCTGGCCCATCGGACGTTTCAAGTAAAAAAAAGATAAACCTTTTTTTTTTTTTTTTTTAAATCTGTCCTGTCCAGCCGCTCAGGCAAATCATATTGTTAATGCCCATATCTGCTGCACCGATTTACGTTACAAAAATAAGTGTGGGATACTTCTCTTGTTGCCTTATTTGTATTTGACCTAGATGTTTATTGAATCGTCTGTCACGAAGAAATGCAAACCCTACTAATTGTGTATTATTTGGTGTGTTTTTGCTGAAGTTATCGTCATGCTTGTGCCCTGTGAAAGATCAGAGACTTACGTCAACGGCAAGCGTGTTGAAGATGCGATCCAACTGCGCTCAGGTGCATTCATTTTGAATGAAACATTTTTCTCAGTTGTAATACTCCTATTAGCCTCTCCTTTTTGCAAAACAAATGCAGTCTTTTCTCACATACTTCATCCACATGCACTATTTCAGGAAACCGTATCATTATGGGAAAGAACCACGTGTTTCGCTTCAACCACCCCGAGCAAGCCAGGGCGGAAAGGGAGAAAACACCAACGGCTGAGACCCCTGTGGAACCAGTGGACTGGACCTTTGCTCAGAGAGAGCTTTTGGAGAAACAGGGAATTGACATGAAGCAAGAAATGGAAAAAAGGTAAACCGTATACTTTCAGTTGATGTGTGGCATGACATAATGTATTTCTCAAATTGTACAATCTCTCTGGCCAGGCTCACTGAGATGGAAATCCTATACAAAAAGGAGAAAGAGGAAGCAGACCAACTTCTGGAGCAGCAGAGATTGGTGAGTTCAAAGTGGCTGGTGTTTTTACAAACTGATTTTTAGTCTTTTTTTGTAGAAAGGGAAGCGGTTAAGTGGGTTTCAGCAACACATTCGATCATTTGTGTGACTAAGGTAGCTTTGTGAGTGATACAGCAATATTACTTTACATGAGACTGTTGTAGTCAGCGGCCCATTTGAATTGCTTAGTACTAATTCTCACTCTGAGCTTTGGCACTTTTGAGATGTGTGTTTGCACCAGTGCATGTCTGTTTTTTTTGCATGGAAAACTTCTTGTTTGAAGCAGCTGTAGCAATTTGATGGAGCAACAATTAGCTTGTAAAGCTTTCCTCTTTCCAAATCCCTGTTCCACTTCTCTTGTATTGTCTGTAGCAGATTTGAATCTTGCAAAACAGCATGTATTCTTACTTGTATGGAAATTTGGTGTGAAACAAAATACGTGCATTTAAATGTGATCAGAATCCAAACATGCATAAATGCTGCTTTTGCACGGTTCATGCCTAATAGCATGTGTTCTTAACTCATTGAGGGCTGGCTCTGGACTCAGTTGCAGTATTTGCTGTCGAGCTAGTAGACTTTTAAGGTGGCTGTAAATTCGCATCTTTGACTAGACTAGTTTTCTTGCTCTTGAGTTTCATCTCTTCAATGCAGTTGATGGCGTGTACAATGCATTGTGATTACAAAAAATCTTGCTGTAGTTTTTGGCATTGACAATGTGGTTTCTCATTGACTTCTTTTGTTACCCATGTTCGTGAGCCTTATCTGTGCACTGAGGCTGGCGGGCGTCGCCCACAAACAAACTTATCACTGCTCACAGCTGAATCAATGTATTACAGACCTACAGCATCATCTCTCATGGCTTATAGCAACAGGTGTTAGGCTCCAAAATTTCAGTGACGGAACATTTTTCATACAGTTCTAGTCAGTTCTTTACTATAATATGCAATACCTAAAATATATACACCCTAGTGGTTGTGATCTGTAATGTTATTTGTCTACCAAAATGAGAAACTGCATTCCATTTTTCTACTAACATTTTTTTGTAGTGGATTAACACTTACCTTCACCACAGTCTCTTGTAACATTCTCTTCAGGCTTTCTATTCAGCTGCAAGAACACTCTCTTCTAACTCACGCTAATACTAAAAAATGCTGAACCCCTATGGACTGAATAGGGGAAAGCTCCAAAAGTGACATGCATGCAAGCTATCTGCAAGTAGCATGTTCTCCAATAACTACTCTCTGGAGAGGAATTTGACAGAACAATAAAAAAGGGCTCCAATCAGCGGCTACTATTCTCTGTTGATATTTCTTTGCTCATTATTTAAATCAGCTTTTACTTTCAATATCAATATGCAACATTGGGAGCAGTATTGTTAAAGCTTACACTGCCAATTTAGGGATGCTAGCAACATTATTTGTCACTACAATTGATTGTTTCTTTCAGATTGTTACCATGTCAAATTATAAATTTTATATGTCCATGAAAAATCTTAGACTTGAAATAGAAGAAAGTCAATGGAAGGCACTGTTTTTTTGTTTATTATATTGTAAATGATATCATTCTACTTTGAATGATGGTGCATGTTGCCATACATCTGGTAAAGTAATGATGTATGCAAACTACAGTGGTGTACCTCTGTGTTTTTTTATTAATCCGTTCCACAGGGTCCGTCAAAAACCGAATAAATTTCTCTCTTAAGAAATAATGTAAATCCAATTAATCAGTTCCAAACACCCAAACATTGAATACAAAACACATTTCATATAATATAAAGAGTTACACTAAACATATGTAAATACAAATAAATGACAAATGAAATGGATAAATGAACATAAAACATCACTTAGCTTTTATTCAATACTCCTGATAGCAAAAAAAGCGATGAGTGGCGAGGGAGGAGGGATAGCCACATGTTTTTTGCTACAGATGTTTTCTTTAATTCAATAGTGTTTCTCACTTTTTTTATACCTATTATACATATGTTGTACCTTATATTTTTATCGAAGTGCTGACACTTGCACCTTTCTTTAGCCTCATGGTGGTTTATTTTGAAGCATACTCAATGAAAAAGCAGAAACCTGTGTTAGCAAAGAACTAAAGGTCAGCCGGTGATGACGATATAGAGGGGCGACTGAGCTCTTGGAGAATGATTTCTTGGTGGGAGTTGAAAGCAGGATAACAGGCACGTTGCACTCATGTCGTTTATTAATAACACGATAAGACTAAGTCACCAACGATATGATATGCGAGCAAATTGATTAGTGATGTTGTTTAGGTCATTCGGTGCGATATTTGACCGTACGATAACTGAGACGGTATAGAAAAAACGAGACTTATTTACGGTAATACTTTTCCTTGAAAACCGAATTTATAGAAAGCCGGGGCATACAAAAAATGAGGCACCACTGTATTTAGATAACATTGTTAAGGTTCCTTTCAAAACTCGTATAAACTGACCTGAGTTATTGACATTCTGATTTCCCATGTTGCATATTCATACGTTTGTATTCATTCTTATTTTTTTTAAAACATTTTTCATTCTTTTTTTGATTTCACATTGTAATTTCTCCTTTTTTGGGGGGCACCATTTGGTTTGTTTCCTGTGTTGTTCTTTCAAGGATGGCGACTCTGATAGTGGGGATGACTCAGATAAGAGGTCTTGTGAGGAGAGCTGGAGACTGATCACCTCCTTGAGAGAAAAGCTGCCCCCGAGCAAACTGCAAACTATAGTGAAAAAGTGTGGATTACCCAGCAGTGGTAAGAGAAGAGAGCCTGTTAAAATGTACCAGATCCCGCAGCGGCGCCGCATCACCAAGGACTCCAAGTGGGTGACCGTCTCTGACTTGAAGATCCAGGCGGTCAAAGAAATCTGCTATGAAGTAGCTCTCAACGATTTCCGCCACACACGGCAGGAAATTGAAGCTCTTGCCATTGTGAAAATGAAGGAGCTTTGCGCCAGCTATCGTAAGAAGGACCCCAACGAGCGGGACTCATGGAGGGCTGTGGCTCGGGATGTTTGGGATACCGTGGGGGTGGGCGATGAACGTATTGAGGACGTGATCACCAATGGCTCTCGAGCAGGCGGGGTTGTCATGGATGAGCTTAAGGTGCATATCGATAAGCTTGAGGATATCTTGCATGAGGTGAAGAAACAGAACAACATGAAGGATGAGGAGATCCGTGCTCTCAGGAATAAGATGGTGAAAATGGAGAAAGTGCTTCCACTCATCACACCGGAGGGTCAAGAGAAACCTAGTACAGAATCTCCACCTAGCACGGAGAGTACTCTGAGCCCTCAACCACCTGTGCCTGAAACATCAGATGCAGAGAATGGAGAATCCCAAGCGGGCCAAAGTGCAGGCGATGACTCCCCCCTAAAACGAGGCCACATGCGTTGGATACGCCAAGAGCAGCTGCGCCTTAAGAACCTCCAGCAACAAGAGATCTCCAAGCAGCTCCGCCGCCAGGCTGGGCCGCACCGATTCATACCGCCAGAAGACCGAAAGCTCCGTTTCCCCTTCAGGAGTAACCCCAAACACCGCAACTCGTGGAGCCCTGGCACCCATATCATTATCACAGATGAGAAGGTCATTGAGCTAAAAGTGCCAAAAGAAGCTGTAGAGGAGGAAGAAGCTGAAAACCAGGTTGCAGATGTTAGACAGCTTCAGCAAAAGATAGCTACTTCTGTAGTAGAGTTAACTCCTCCATTGCCAAGTCCATCAGTCCAGTGGCAAAACAAGCCTTTTGAGCAGGTATTAAACCAGGGTCAGAGACACAACTATAGGAATAACCACCATCAACAGCCCCACGAACGAGGCCGCAGCAACTCTTTTAACACCCGTCAGCAGCCTTCAGGCTCCACAGAACACCTGCAGCAGCCTGACGCCAGCCGGAGGTACTCACAGGCGTTTTACCAGCCCCGCCACCACCACCAGAACCAGCCTCTTTACCCCCAACCTCTCCACCAGCAGCCGTGCCAATATAATAGCACAATGTACATGGATGGCAGCTTCAATGGCTACCAGCTGTACCATCAGCCTGACCATGCCAACCATCCAATTAACTTTCAGGCCCCCCCTCGCATGCGCAGGCAAATGTCTGCCCCAAATCTGAAAGCCAACAGAGAGACAGTGGTTTAGAATTTAAATTCATTCTAGTAGGCAAAAACATTACAGATCACAACTGCGCATACAAAGACTGTTATTGGTTGATCCAAACATGTATGTATTATAAAAGTGATACTTTATCATTGTCATACTATTTTATCACAATACGCATGCCATGATCACTGTTCATTCAGTCATACTTTTGATTTGCCAAATGTGTCTTCATGGTTCACTTTTATTGTTTACATATTTGCCATTTAATTGTTATTGTTTTAATTTCTAATTATGTGTAGCCTCTTCAGTATGAACACAGAAGTGTCAGTATATTTGCTGTAGTGCACAAATGTAGACCCCAAAATCCCTTTGCACCTATCTCTTCCCTTTAACCATGCAACAGAATGGTCACATTAGTTTTATTCATATTGTTATGAATGCCTCTGAACCTCAGTTCGATTGAAAATATTATGTTTTGTAAATGCTCTAATTATAACTGTATTTACTCTACCTAAACTGCGATGGGGGAAGCAAGTATTAATTGGAGAGGGGCTATTATTTCCTAAATTAGAAAACTCATAGCTTATTGATGTTCCCAAAATAATTTTGGGGATGCGTGATAAAGTGGAAAGGAAAATGCTCAGCTAGCCTTAATACCGCAACCAGCATTTTAAAGTTTATGCAGAGGTAGATAAAGCTGTTGACCACTTACGGATGGTGCTTCAAATCCAGCTATTGCTATGTGTGTTGAGTTAAAAACACCACACCCAGAGATATCCTACAGCCATGGCTGTTAGCGCTAATTAGAAACCTGCCGTCTCTAGGAGACTGCGGCTCATGCAATAGAGGTGTTCTCTAAAAAGGAGTCAATGAAAATAGCGTATTTAAATGCACAACTTGAAAAGTGCTCATTTATGTCTTCTTTGTATGCTTTTGAGTTTGGTTCTTATGCACTAGGTTTTAGGCTAAATTCCATTGCCTTGAACTATGACCGTAGATCCATTATTATAATACATTGATTTAGTAGTCTGCAGCTTGCTTGATAATGTTTTTGTGGTGGAATTTTAATATGCAAGTAAGTAGTAAACTATTTTGCACCTTCTTATCAGTTGTGGACACATAGTACAGTTAGTAGCTTAGTGTAGGCCTTCATTAAATGATACAGTTAGGTAAAACAAAACAACAACACATGAACCATAGAGCATGTGAGAATGAACATGCTACCTCTTGTTTTTTTTTGTTTTTGTTTTTTTGTTTTGTTTTTTACAAGTAATTGTATACTTCTCTTTTGGATGCTTTTTATAATAAGGTAATGTTACCGAAAGGCACTATCAAATCTGATATCTAATTATCTTATATTTTAGAAAACTGTCTCAAATGTCTTCTCTCCCTGTAAAAACTACCGTATATGCGCTTAGTTTACTTCATTATGTTTTCTTTTCATGCAATCTTCATTTTTAATGAGGGCCCATGATGAACAGACTTAAGATGAGCATTTACCTAACGGATGTTGTCAGTCTTCCTCATTGTTCCCAAAGACTTGCCTTAAACATCTTGAAGGGAAAAGGGTGTTGACCACTGTTTTTAAATGCATCATATAATACACAGTGTTGAACCCTATGTAGCCCTAATAAAACAGTTGAATGTTTAGCCAGTGCCTACTAGCAGTAACTCTGCCTATCAGTGTCTTCAAGTTATCCTTACTATGCCTTAACTACGCTGTAACAGAAACCAAATGATATAACAATGGCTTATGCAACACTTGTAGTCTCCCTGTCCTGCGCTGACTATCTTTTGCATGCAACAACTTACATCTCCTTAAATTTGTAAGTCAAAATGGCTATCTTTAATGTTTGCACTGGTGCCAATAGCTGCCAGGTAAGCTGGAATAAAATATCCAATGTACAGTGTACTGTTGTTTTGACATTTTGAAGTATACATGTCTGTTGTACATCTGCTGTTTTTAATTTGCATAATCAAATTGCCTCACGGTAGTCGTACTTGGTGCAAACATTGTTGTACGCAGTATTTGAAAGAATATACCGATGTCTGTGTTGTTGGAGACTCATTTGCAAAGTATTACTGTAATAAAATGACATGCTCCAAGCACATGCTTTTGTTATACATGGGAGTGATGCTGTATATTTTCACAACCAAAACACAACCATGGAATTATTCTTATTTTAAGTGGTGAGTCATCTGGGTATTAAGGGAATTGTGTAAGACAGGGGTAGGGAACCTATGGCTCTAGAGCCAGATGTGGCTCTTTTGACGACTGCATCTGGCTCTCAGATAAATCTTAGCTGACATTGCTTAACACGATAAGTAATGAATAATACAGCTGGTAATCACATTGTTAAAAATAACGTTCAAAATATAAAACATTCTCATGCATTTTAATCCATCCATCCGTTTTCTACCGCACCTGTTCAAGAAGTCGCATTAATGGTAAGAAGTAATTTATTTATTATTGGTTAGCTTCAGAATAACAATGTTATTAAAAAGAATAAGAGACTTATTATACTCTCAAAATGTTGGTCTTACTTAAAAATGCACGCATCTAGTTGTATTCAGTGTTAAAAACTATTATATGGCTCTCACGGAAATACATTTTAAAATATTTGGCTTTCATGGCTCTCTCAGCCAAAAAGGTTCCCGACCCTTGGTGTAAGACAACAAGTATTGTGAATTTTGGAAATTGCCTTAATTCCTTGAGTAACACATTGCAGCCACACGTAGTCACTGACCTAGAACATTTTCAATTTTCATTGACTTTATTAGCCACAAAGGCTGGAAAAAGTATTGAATGCAGATAGACACTACTATAAAGGTAATCAGGCTTCAGCATATATACATATATGTATAAATCACATTTTATCAACAGTGTCAGGCTCTGTTAACTTATTAACTTAGGAAAACATAATGGTATAACTGAGCGCTTCCACATCTGGAGTTGACTGACAGATAGTTGGCAGAGCTCCAAAGTGGCAGTTCCGAGTATCATGTACACGAGAAAGGAGGTCTTTCATCCATGATCTTATAAAAACCCAGAACTTCAAAAAGCAACAGTTTGCACACCTCTATATTCTAAAGTAGACCACATAAATGAGGTAGATATTTTCTCACATTTGGTGCTCATAAACATATTACTGCTATACCATCATTAAAAATGAGTGCTGTCAAATGATACATTATCTGTTTAATCACACTTGAATTTGGATTAATCATGATTAATCGCAGGTTATTACGTGCTTACATATTTTCGATTGATTTACAAAAGAGCCTAAAGTTTGGACAATATACATTTCTATTGTCAGAATATCATCCAGGAACATTTTTTAATGTGCACGTCATTTATTTGCTCAAAACCTGCTACAGTAACTATTTTATCAAGTCCCGTTTGGGTGTATTTTGAAGTGAAATTTGTCTGCCTCACTTGTCTTTGCACTGACGTATGCATTGCCCTGATCAATGACTTTATAACAATTAGTGCCGCCGTTCAGTTAACCATTCGCAGTTAAGGCAAAGGAACATGTACAGTCAAAATAAATTGTGTGGCTGAACTGTGTATATACATGATTATTGTGATATTTTTTGTGATTAATCACCTAAGTTAACTGGTCAGTTTTACTTATGTCGAGTAGGATATGCGGTTGTCCCATTGTGCAATTTACCACAGAATAATCGTATCAAAATGTGGTGAATTTAAAGTTATTAAAGTTGTACAGTGTGTAGTTATTTTTATGCGTTATATTCAATAATATTGGTAATACACAGACTTTTTCTTTCTTTTCTTTTTAGTATCACTTAACTGCAAAGCAGACAGTTTGAGGCCAATGTTAGATTTAATGTCACATTCCACAACCTTATCTCTTGAGGTCTTTTTATTTTGCAATCGAGATTTGAGCCCCAAACCATTCAAGTAAAATGCATAACGATTATTCAATGTGTCAACTGAGTGCAACAAGCTGCAGTTTGTTGGTAGGAGTACAGGCAGGGAGGAGGTTAAATACAAATGAAAAGGCTGCATTCATTGTCTTCCCTCAAGACACTGAACAAAGACTATGAGGTCACCAGGACTGGAGGCTGTCCTGCGCTCGATGATGATGATGATGACGATGATGGCGCCCCTCATTGGATTATAGCTGACTGTGCCTCTACAGGACCTCACTTCTCTGCAAGCCATTGGTCCACTGATACACCCTTTGTTTCCAACATCTAGTGCTAAATTAGTAAATAGTGTTCACTGGAAATTAAACTTTTTTTTTTTTTAGATATTGAAGAACACTAATGTTTTGCTGCTGTAGTTATGACGAGTAAGATGATCTGATCAAAATGTATTTGTGTGCTTTTTCCTTTCCACTGTGGTCATCCAGGTATATGAGAGTAAACTGCAAGAACTTCAAAAACAGGTTGAGACTCGTTCCCTGGTTGCCGAAACACCTGATGAGGAAGAACTCGAGGAGGAGGAGGAGGAAGAAGAAGGTTTGTTTATATATTAGGTTAGGCTTATTGTAGCTTAAAGTGAATTTTTGTTGAAATATAAATCTGATAATACAGATTTGACTACTTAAAATGTGAATTAACCCATATCAGGCAACCTTATTTCTTTTTTGACAAAGTTCCTAAGCCGTAACAGGCATGAGCGTTTAGCATAGAATTAACAAATGCATGGACTCGAGCCACATGGCTTTTATGCTAATAACATGTTGACACTGAATAAATTTACAGTGATTCAACAAATTATTGTATTTTAAAAATAACATCCCAAAAATGTTTTATGTAACAAGACGTGATATTTCAATATCATCGCATATACAGAAAATACATGAGTGAACTTGCTTTTGAATTTGTGTAATATTCCTAATATTCCCCATTTTTTGGAGGGGGTTGTGTTATGTGTTAGGGCACGGGTGTCAAACTCATTTTCATTGAGGGCCACATAGCAGTTATGGCTGATTTCAGAAGCCCACTCGTAACACTGAATGAATATGGATGTACAGTGCATCCAGAAAGTATTCACAGCGCTTCACTTTTTCCACATTTTATTGTTAAAGCGTTATTCCATAATGGATTAAATTCATTTTTGTCCTCAAAATTCTACAGACAATACCTCATAATAACAATGTGAAATTTAAAAAAAAAAAAATTTAGCAAATGTATTAAAAATAAAACATCACATGTACACAAGTATCCATAGCCTTTGCTCAATATTTTGTTGATACACCTCTGGCAGCATTTGCAGCCTCAAATCTTTTTGAATACGATGCCACAAACTTGGCACACCTATCTTTGGGCAGTTTCACACATTCCTCTTTGCCCGTTCCTCTTTGCAGCACCTTTCAAGCTCCATCAGGTTGGATGGGAAGTGTTGGTTTTCATCCAGAATGTCTGTACATTGCTGCATAATCTTAGTCTAGTCAGGGAGGTGACCCATAACCCGATTGTCACTCTGTCAGAGCTACAGCATTCCACTGTGGAGAGCGGAAACCTTCCAGAAGGACAACCATCTCTGCTGCAATCCATAAATCAGGCCTGTGTGGTATAGCGGCCATTTCTTAGTAAAAAAGTTTGCCAACGTTTACCTGAAAGACTCTCAGACCATAAGAAACAAAATTCTCTGGTCTGATGAATCAAAGTTTGAACTCTTTGGTGTGAATGCCAGGCATCATGTTTTGAGGAAACCAGGTCCGGCTCATCACCAGGCATATACCATCCCCACAGTGAACCATGGTGGTGGCAGCATCATGCTTTAGGGATGTTTTTCAGTGGCAGGAACTGAGAAACCAGTCAGGTTAGAGGGAAAGATGAATGCAGCAATGTACAGAGACATCCTGGATGAAAACCAATGCTTCCCGTTCAACTTGATGGAGCTTGACAGGTGCTGCAAAAAGGAATGGGCGAAACTGCCCAAAGATAGGTGTGCCAAGCTTGTGGCAACAAATTCAAAATTAGGGCTGTAATTGCTGCCAAAGGTGCGTCGACAAAGTATTGAGCAAAGGGTCTGAATACTTATGTACATGTGGGGGGTTTTTTCAACAAATTTTAATGGTTTTTCACATCGTCATTATGGGGTTTTGTCTGTAGACTTTTGAGGACAAAATGAATGTATTCCATTTTGAAATAATGCTGTAACATGACAAAATGTGGAAAAAGAGAAGCGTTGTGAATACTTTCCGGATGCACTGTAAATGTATAATCGCCTCATGATATTATTACACAATTGCCTATACATTTGATTAGAATTTTTGATGGATAACTTGCTTGGAAATCATAGGTCGAGGTGACGAGCAAATATCTAAGTATATCTATTACTACAAAAATATTGTTGTGATACAATATGTAGTATTGTATTTGTTGCATGATCAGACAATAAATAAAATAGGTCCAATTATATACAGAACATACCTGTATATTTTTTCTGTTAAAACAGAAAGAACAAATACATTTTTACTAACATACAATATTTTCAGGCAATTTACGGCCCAAAGCAAAACATTTTAACAACCCTCTGCACATTCTAAAAATATAATTACAAAAAAAACACATACAAAGTGTGATAAAAGAGCAAATCGGTGTAATGTACCGAGAAAAAGTGGATCTTAGGCAGTGAAACTAGGGCAGCAGGTTTTATTTGTTTTAGGCTGATAACGATTAACTTACTAATAAAGTATATAGGAATTTTTAAATGTAGATTTAACTAGTTTGTGCACACCTTTCTTTGCAGCTGGCTCTGGGGCAGTTTCTTCAGCAGCATGGGTTTTTGTAGGCTTTCAAAACACTGTCGTAGTGATGACGACATTTTCGGGAGGCTGATAAGTGATTTGATGTGATCAAGTGGGATATTTTTTTTCCTGCTTCGCGGAATTT
>NC_084737.1:67265525-67373025 GCF_033978785.1 Entelurus aequoreus
CAATCTCTAGCTATAAGTTAGCCATAGCGAGTAAGACCAGATATTTGGGGGGATCTTAGGGGTTCACTATGACATTTATAGCTAATGGTGGGGATGCTTGTAACTCAAAATGTTGCTTGTAATTTAAAGCATAACAATTAGCCGAGAGACAGCTCTTATCTCAAAACACTCTTAAGTTGACGCACTCTTAAATAGAGGTACCACTGTATTTAATATATTGATATTATGAATTATTGTCATATAATTGTTAGCTTTTGGTCTTGTTTGACATGTTTTGTGTTGGTGGCCAATGGCCATCTAGTTTACAATGTCAGCCTAAACTGGGTCCACATGGTTTCACTTCCATCCCAATTCATCATTCGTGTTGCACAATTACACATTCTGTTTGGCCAAAACCATATCTCACTATTTATGTTTGGTTCTTTTTCATAAAAATCATGTTATGTCTTTTTTTCTCATGTTGTGATCACAAACATTTATTTGTTGTTTGTTTGGTGCTTTGGATTTCATGTAAATACTGTTGTGATTTATTTATTTGATTCATTCTAATATAACATATATATATATGTAGTCATGCATGATGCAATATGTTGTTGTTTTTTACCATGTGTGTTATTTTGTTGTTTATTTTTGCCATGTATGTCATTTTTTTCATTTTAATTTCCATTGTCACTCTGACACCCCTACCACCTCACACCAACGGAAAAATACATCATGTGTCATTTTTTCATTTGCTTCTCTTGCAGACAACGTATATGAGATGATTTAGTAAATAATTCTTGAAAAATATATTTATGGTGTTGTGAATGCTACTTGCTATTTGTAATTATTGCATTTATGTACTGTATGTATTTTTATTTCGGACACAAAAAAACAAAAATACTATTGATCTACACAATTCAAAGAGAAAAAAAATACCATTTGTAAAAAAGGATTGATTAAAAAAAATAATAATAATAATATTATAGGCAAACTACAAAACATGTTGCTCTGTTTTCATTCCTAAATTACAAATATATGTATTGTGACCTTTGCTTGGTGCCTAAACTACCTCACCTCTCAGCTCCCCCATCTTCAACGGTTGCGTTAATGAGCACCTGGCCGACCGCACGCCCTCGCCTACCTTCTCCACCACCGACTCCGAGATAACCGAACTGGCCGACGAACGCCAGAGCGAGATGTCTGACCTGATTGACGACGAGGCGTTCGTGGACGACACCAGCTCAGACGCCGGCACGGAGGAGGGATCGGACATCTTCAGTGACGGCCAGGACCCGTTCTATGACCGCTCCCCCTGGTTCATCCTGGTGGGAAGGTTGGTGAATGGAGGTGGCATTCCCCTGTCATGCACATAAAGGCTAGCACTAAGAGACTTGCTGCATTGGCTTGCTAAAAAGGAAAATATGATTAGTCACACTTATGTTCCACACAAGCCTGCTGTGTCATCTAAGCACAGAAAGTAAAAAGGCCGCCATTCTTTTGTCTCCCACTCTATATCTCCCACTGTGATGTGTCATTCTTTGTCACCATGGTGATGCTGACTGTTAACTTCCATCTGTGTATGATGTTCATGTATATGCTGTGTCTTGAATTTATCACGTCTTGTCTTTTTTTTCAATTAATCCCTTAAATCCTGTTTTACTTTTGGTTTTGCTTATCATGTTTTATTGATTCTGTTTTAACATTTGTGTTTGAGGTATTTACTCATTTTGTATTTGCTGTCAATGCTTGCGGTTACATTTTTGATATATTGTGATGCAAATACAATTTGCCTCCTCAAGGACCTAAATATCAGGTCGGTAATGACACTGCACAGAGCAGCGCAGCCAGACAGACTCTGCAACCGCTACCTGCCTGCGTCACCATGACTTCAGACATTCTGCAGATTGATATCCATTGGCCCGCAGAGAAGGGGGTGGAGGGGAGCGGTGTAGAGATAGTGTGGGCCGCCAAGGGAGCAACACAACAAATCATACTAGCCAAAACAACGTTGTATGAACGCGGCACTATAAAACCATCTTTTGATAACCATCTCTACTGCATCACCCCTTCTGAAAGTGCAATAATAGATGGATTGTAGTGAAATATTTGCATATGAACACGTTTTAATGACAAAAAAATACATCTTTAAGAAGTGTGGACATCCTTTGAATGCAGCTGTTAACTTGAAACACAGCAGAGGCTCGCGTTTTTACGCTCTTCCTTTTTCACTTGCAGAGCTTTCGTGTACCTGAGCAACCTGCTCTACCCCGTGCCGCTGGTGCACCGTGTTGCCATAGTAACAGAGAAAGGTGACGTGCGAGGATTCCTGCGTGTGGGGGTTCAGGCTATAGCTGGTGAGTAATTAATGAGCTTGGTCCTCATACTCACATTCTTTTCTGCTCGTTAAGCACCGCTTGGTTTCAGTTGTGAAATAATCTGTGAAATGTATCCTAAAAAGGCTGTTTTTTGTAAATATTTTGAGCATTAACAGTGCAGTACAACACATAAGTTACAATGCTCAGATAAAAAAAAAAAAAAAAAGAAGTTTATAGTGGAACCTTCCTCCACTCAACCCTCCCCTTCCCACAAAACAAAAAGGGGGAGGGGGGGGGAGAAATAAGCTGTTGTGTCAAGAAAAAACACAAAAACGCTCCTGTGGGTTCATTTCTTTTGATGCACAGTGTGAGGTTGAATGTGCCGTGTTGCCGATAGATGCTGATAAGAGGATGATGTGTCTCTTTGCAGCTGACGAGGAGGCCCCAGACTACGGGTCTGGAGTGAGACAGTCTGGTACTGCCAAGATCTCCTTTGATGATGAATACTTCACAAAAGTAAGCCCCTGAGTCACATGACAAGTGTTGTAAATATATATACCTCTTCTCTGTTGTCTTTCTAAATGCTAACATCCTTTTTTTTCTGTTGTCCCATCAGAATGATTACCAATCCACAGTTATGACTCACTCTGGATTATCCCTGGAAGAACTGCGCATTGTGGAGGGCCAGGGTCAGAGTTCGGAGATCAACACCCCCTCAGAAGAGCTCAACAGAATCAATGACATGGGTACGACTGCCAGACCCTCGCTCTTTGCCACACAGCTTCCGACCCTGGCAGATGGCCATGTCGAATGCAAAATAGGACATTAAAGTGTTTGGTGATGGAAATGAGGCTGACGTAGTTAAGGATGTGCACAAAAGCTGTTGTGCTGTGCTACAAATCATGAGCTTTGTAAAAAAAGAAAAGGTTATAGCCTTAGATAACAATTTGCATGCAGATTTTAAACCATAATTTAAAGTGCAAACGTTCCCTTCAGAGCTCAAGCTGGGTAACATTCCGGAGACCAAGATGTCTTGTGATGACGGTCTACCCGGCCAGTTGGAGATAGGCAGCACCTTCACCTTCCGTGTGACTGTGCTCCAGACCACCGCCATCCCTCCAGAGTACGCTGACATCTTCTGCCAGTTCAAGTGAGTCCGTAATCCTCCAAGTCTGAATGAAGCAACACGAGTGGCAAACATTGCCTCGTGACATTAAAAACACACAAACCTAAGACATCGGATTTCTACAATATAATATGAACATGTTGTACTGTATCTAAACTCCTTACATTTCAGCAAGTATTTTATTATGTATATATTCTTATAGCACAATACTATAGAAATGAAACTGATAATTATATTACTTAGATTAGTCAATGCAGCACTGCCTTAATTAACCCTCCTGGGGTTGAGATTCACCAAAGCTGCACATGTTGTTCCTGGAATCCTCTTCCACTCCTCCATGATGACATCACTGGTGGAGCTGATTTATGTTAGACACCTTACACTCCTTCACCTTCCCTCCATCTTCCCTCTCACTTGCGTTGCCAGCTATTTCGACATTAATAGCTGTGAGTTGAGTCATGTTCCGTGGATATTATATCTATACTTTAGAGATGGGATTCATGGCTCTTTCAAGGAAGTCAGATCTTGAGGAACCATTCCTTTCATAGTCGTTCAAAAGACTGGCTCAATATATTTCTTATTTTTTAAGAAGTACAGTCGTCCCTCGTATATTGCTTTTAACTGATTGATTCATTTCTGAAAATTACGAATAATTAATTATAAATCATATGTTTTCAAAGCTAGAACATAAAAAAACTGTTTACTACGACCTTCTAAATATTTTTTTCAACATTATGAGAACCCTCTAAGCATGAAATAACAGCTTGTAGTTACCTTTACACTCTTTTAATCCAATATAATAATATGCTGTGTGAGGTTGAGCCAATCAGTGGCCACAGTACTGAACAGCAAGCTCTGATTGGTTTGGTCTCCTTTAGTGGCCAACACTACTCTAGTGTTGATATTTTTAGTGAATTTTGCCGTTTTTATGCTTAAAAATACTTAATTTACGACCAAAAAAGCGTAGAATATATTTTAAAAATATAAATATCCCCAAACATCAGCAATGTGGTGAAGCCGCAATATTTGAAGCTCGAGTCGCGGTGCGGCAAGAGATGACTATAATTTGTTTTTGTCAAGAAAACAATCAATGGTTGCAGTTATAAAATAAGATTTGGATCAAAATAATTCAAACCACTTTATATTCCATTGGTGGGAATTATTTTGAAAAAATTATAATTTGATTTGTTTACATTGTTAACATTCAATAGAGTGATACCATCCAATATGCATTGACAATGAGATTACTATTTTAAGTTTCCCCCTATTTTAAGGGATATGTCTGTATGTATATCAAATCTATATATTTATTTGTTACATGGGACAATGGCCATTAATGGATACAAAAATGTAAATGTGCCAGATCTTTCCCTCTGTATTTACCGGCACAAAGTCTATTAAAAATATATATAAAAATATAAAATAAAAATTAGAACAAGTGTGGGATGTTACTGTATCAAATCTCCTGGTATGATATCATCACAATATTTAGTCCATAGTATGATATTATTGTGGTATATGTTAAAAAAAAGGCTAAAAAATGGTAAAATGCAAAATGAAGTGACAGGAATGTTAAGGAGGAACACACTTACTGTAATTGAACACAAACATAATGCTCAAATGTTCTAATCATATTTACTACTACAAACATAAATATTTAAGTGCAAAGAATTGTGCAGGAACATCCACTGTTTCAAGCAAATATTTAAAAAACGTACAGTTGAGTGTCTTTAAAGTGGCAAGTAAACATCATGTGTAAACAATAATGTTTACTTTAGTGTCTTTCAACGTTTACTTTCTGACAATAAGTGTTCTCCACAGAGGACAAGTTTACATCATTTTGGAAAATGCTGATTCTCAGAAAGTTAATTAACAATTTAACTTTTAATAGTGTAAATACTTCACAAACTGATGTTTGGCTTTGCTGGCTTCAAATATATTTTTTGGGTGACGGTTTATGAGGTGGCCACTTGTCCAGGTTGTACGCTGCCTTCCGCCTGAGTGCAGCTGGACAGGCTCCATCCAGCCCGCTTGCGACATCGATAGAGACAAGCGGTGGAAATGGATGGATAGACTGAGGATTAATCAAGCAGTTTTTCACTTTACTCGTATTTCCCGCAATGTACAGTTTTTGGGGTGATTTCCTTTGGCGCACTGCAATGTGATCGGCTGGATCTGTGTCGCCTTGGAAATACCCGAGACACAAGTATTGCTTTGCAAAACGCATACTTTCTTACCTCTGCCAAGGAGGTTGTTTTCGCCAGGATATGTTTGTCTGTTTTTAGCAACATAAATTAAATAGTTATGTTCAGATTTTGTTGACATTTTTCAGAAAATGTCCACAAAAACAATTCCTCCCATCGACTATGAACACATTTCACTTCCTGCTTGCAGCCTTCTACGCCCCCACCTTGGCGGCCCGCCCTGCGCAGAGGATTTTGGTAGATGTAGTTTATTTAAAGCGGCGGAAAAAACTACACACCAAGTTTTTTTTTTATACTGTCAGGCGTATTATTATGAAGACGTTGAAACCAAAATACCGCGGTATCTACAAAACTGTTACACCCCCTAGGAATAGGTGAAAATGTGAATGCAAAATTGTATTTCTCTACCTGGTGTTTACAAGTGAATCCAAACACTGCTGTATTTTGACCCGGACACATATGCCTGCTCAATTTGTATTAAGATGGCAAACGAACGGCTTGCGATGCGAATCGGTTCTAATTGTTCATTTAAAAGAGCCGTCCAAAAGACTTGACTTGTTCGCGAACATCACAGCTTTACAATACTGCCATAAAAACTGTATACTGACTACTCTAAAGTATATCCAAGCTTCATTTGTGTAGTATCTCCTCTTGATGAGATATGCTGTTATAAAAATGGTTGCTGAAATGTTAGTGGACATAAGTGAGCTAGTAAATTTCTTAATATTGCCATGTATTTGACTAGTACTTTACCTTTCAACAGCAACGTAATTTTTGATTCAGAGGAAAAGTTCTATGAACATATTTAAGTCAGTGATGCGCTGACATCTGTTTTCTTTCAGTTTCCTGCATCGTCACGATGAAGCTTTTTCCACTGAGCCTTTGAAAAACACCGGCAAAGGCACTCCTCTTGGATTTTACCATGTCCAAAATGTAAGTAAATACAGTATTCATGCAGACATTTGAACAGTGAAATGCAGGTTCATTCTTTATTTTTGTTCACTGCCCGAGCAGATTTCAGTGGAGGTGACTGAGTCTTTTATTGAGTACATCAAGACCCAGCCTATTGTGTTTGAGGTGTTTGGCCATTACCAACAGCACCCACTGCATCAACATGGCCAGGACTTCATCAGGTGTGTGACGGAGCATGTAATTCATTTGGAAGAAGTGATTTTCTTTAGTTTAAACTTCTCATTCGTTCCAACAGTCCTCCAACACCTTCCAGGAAATACTATCCAATTCCAATGCCGCTGTCTAAACCTGGTAAGGCTTTTTTCTTTACGATATTGAAGCCTCTCACCATCATCCTATTTTGTTATATCAGCATGATTCACATTTCCTTCCGCTTTTCTTTCATTTTTTGCTTCCCTCTGATTTTTTTACTCGATCATGTGATAAAAATCCAAACCCAGACCATACTCGTAAGATAGAGTTGGTCCGCTACCTGATGAGTGGCTATATGAATGGCAAAGTGCTGGACACGCTGTCTGAGCACGCCAATGCCCTTGCCTCATCTGCTGTGGCCAGCCTGGATGATGAGGCTGACCAGCTGTCGCACTTCCCCTTCCTCCCAGTGCCCGATGACCCCGTGTTCATTGTGCCCAGGCACCATGGTTGGTACAGCGGGCAGGGTAGTCGCTTACAGTGTGTGATGATTAGACTAGTGCTTTGTAGCCTTGTTCCTGCAGGTTAAAGTTATTAATTGGTGTGATGCACCTTCCCGTAGGTGTGGTTAGTCATACTCTCTGCTGTTGTTTACTAATGACCCCATCTTCCATTTCCACTCCTGCCCAATTTGCTGTTTTTGCAACGTCCTAAAACTAAAAGTAGTCTTTATAGCTTCAGCTGCAATGTGGCTGCTGTAGTTTTCATGTTAAAATACAATTACCGTAGTTCACTCCACTGAAAATAAAGGTGGTGAACAGCTGTTTGCCTTTCAGATGAATGTGCTTGAACAGCGCTGTAGACCCAATGAGGATTGTGTCAGTAGTGGATCAGTCTTATTTTTAGCTTCCCTTAGTAAGTCAATATGTGCACCTGAGTGTTTGTATATGTCAGTGACATATTTTAGGTAATATTTTTTATTTGCTTTTACCTTTAAATGTTAGTTTTATGTGTTTAAGATACAGGCACGACATCCCAGTTGCACACACGTCTTTTTTTGATCATCCCAAATTTAAGACCTCATAGGTCACCCTTGTATTCATTTAGTCAGAGTTTTAATTTTCTCTTAGCGTTTCTGTGTGTGTCAGTTCCAGCCACCAAGTTGAACACAATCACAAAGTCCAACTTGGGCCAATGTGTCAGCAAATACGACCTACTCGTCTGGTTTGAGATCAGCGAACTGGAACCTACTGGAGAGTAAGTATAAATAATAAGTTGTTTTTTTTATATGTGCTTGTTGTACATAGATAACTCAAAGGGGATGTTTGCTAACTTCACGAGGCTGCCCAGAGGGCGATAACTTTCCAGAGTGATATCCTGCTTTCTTTTGGGCACTGAAACTGTGCCCACACTTGTTTGTGTGTTTCCAGCTAATGGTAAACATTTGGCAACGTTTAGTTATTAATATTAGCTAATATTAAATGTATATTTTATATTCTAACAACATGACTGAAAATTGTTAGTTGCTTCTCTGGAACTACTTTTGTTTATGTGCGTGGTGCTCTGGACGTGTTCATGTGTACATTACAAGACGGTTGGTGAGGAACAGTCTGAAAGCCAGACGTTTTACTATGGCAGACAAGCAATTTGTATTTAATATAATTAGTATTTTTGAAAACTATGGATGGATGGATAAAATAAAGAAACTTTAAAAAACATGTATATTTTGACTTAGTTTGACCTCTCAACCTCCCCAGGTATATTCCAGCCATAGTAGATCACAGTGGAGGCCTGCCTTGCCATGGCACTTACCTGCTGCACCAGGTACCAGAAATTAATACTCTTTTCTTTATTGTACACAGGCTCAGTCTACATTTACATACAGTAAAAACAGATTTGGGCACCATTACCCCCTGCACTGCCACAAAAAAAAAGTTTCAATAAAACTACTGATCCTAAGCTGCTGTCATCTTATGCGGCAGGGGATCCAGCGGAGGATTACTGTGACCCTCATCCACGAGAAGGGTAGTGAGCTACACTGGAAGGATGTTCGCGAGCTGGTCGTGGGTAAGCACATGGTGCATCCGAGATGGTAGTGAAAGTGGAAAAAAAACAAAACTGATGTATGTTTGTCTACAATTTCTAGAGATGTCTATGGAGCAGCTAACACAAATCACATTCCACAATACCTTTAAAGTACCAGTAGAGTGGAAAAACAAGCTGCCTCTATTTTGAAGCTACTTTCAAATAGATAGATATACGGTAGTTAAAATAGTATCAATCTCACGGAGATTCCCCGAGCCATTTTGAGACATAATGAGCTAGCCAGACAAGTGATCACGTGACGTAGCGGTAGGAACCACAGATCCCTTTCCCATCAACAACAATTTAAATCATGCAGACTTTGTAAGAGTCAACAACAATTACTTTGGGAAAAATGATGATCCAAAAACTTATAATCTTGATCCTTAATATAAGGAGGATGAGCTACAAGTTTTAGAAGCTCTGCTAAACAGATCGAGCTTGAGTTAAACACTAAGCATCATGTAGCAGTATTGCTAAGTGCTAAACAAGAAATATAAATTACAAACATAAAAAAACGATAGCTTACTGTACGATGTCGGCTCTTACTTCGATGAATGTCCATATCTTCCCGTTTATATGAAGAATTAATCATGATGCACACAAAGGGTTAACAAGGAAAAGTCCTCCTGCAGACACCTCTTCGGTTGTGTGTGTTTGTCTCCATCTCCAGGTATAAATTGAATGTTGCAGATGAACAACTTCTGGACGTATGACTAAATCCTCCTATTATCTCGATGAGAGACATGATTTATAATCTAGAATAACTTTGACAAGCCGAGATGCGGGAGCAGCAGGACATTGCTGCTGGCTCACAGTAAAGCAGCAAAGGGCTACTGAGCTGTGTGCTATCAATCCAAAAAGATAGTTTGTTTGTGTTAGCGCTTATAATAACAACATTGCTAACATTTGGTTGATATTCAGGTCACGATATGTATATATTGTATTGTTGGCGGGTTTTGGATGGGTTTTTATTTGGTTTTATGGGTGGAATAGAGAGCCTCCATTTACTACATTGCTAGCTGACTTTTTATGTCTTTATTTACGACTTAAAATGCACAAACAAAAGAAAAAAATATGTGTTTGTCTTTAATAAGGATTGCTGATGATATACAGCACATCTCTAATTTCTGCGTATTTCCAGTATGACTGGTCTGATACAATGGTCAGAGTGCAGAAGTGTTACTCCAGTGACGTCAATCTACGGGATTTAGCGAAGACTTTTGGAGCGGAATACTCAAAATGGCTGACTGAATTTGTGGCATTTTGCGATGTTTAGATGATATTTTCACATACTTGGCAGATTGTAAATACAGTTGGATATGTTTTAATGGATACAATGAAACACAATTAAGCACGTAAAGTCCACTTGTTTTTCCACTTTACTGGTACTTTAACAACTTGACATACTGCCAGAAACAAACCAAAGTGCTATCTACAGTATATCTACCGGTATATCAAATATCAAGACAGCCGTATAAGAAAGCTGTACGCTATTTTGTGATAATAGTGATTTTCATCCACTGGGCAATTTTTGTGTCCTCACAGGTCGTATAAGGAACAAGGCTGAAGTAGACGACGCCGCTGCTGATGCCATCCTGTCTCTCAACATCATCTCTGCCAAAAACATCAAATCATCCCACAACTCCAACAGGTATGCTGGACAGATTTTCATGTTCCTGGCATGTATTTTTGTTTAATTGAAAATATCTACTTAACACCACATATTGGGATATAAATCTGCTTTTACAGTTATAAGATTGTGTATATGTGTCTTACATTTGCATGACCATTTTGTTGTTCATTTGCTCCATTGTCTCTGTTGCCTGACTCTTTGTGCTTCTCTTTTTTTCTGTGCATTCTTTCCTCCTCCTGCTGCTGCTGGACTCTTGATTGTGCTCAGGCTTTCTATTGATAAAGATATTGATAGGTACTAGTAGAGCCCAGAGAACATAAGGTTCCTTCCTTCCTGAAAGAATGTTATACTTCTCTTTAGTTACGTGGATTCATAGAATTCAGTTGCTATACAGTCTGTGTGTTTGTTGGTGTGTTGTATTATGCTTGCCTTTATTTCCAAATTATTATATACACCGTCTGTCCAATCAAAAAGTCCCACAGTCCCACACTAAATGTAGCTTTGACTACAGCGTGCATTTGTGCCATCCATCACTATTTCTCTAGAAGTCCAATGCATCTTGGCATTCCTTTTTTGGAATATGTTCATGCTTTCAGGAGATAGTTTGATGGGAAAACATTTAGCAAGTCAGCTGTCTTTTTTTTTTGACTTACCAAAAGTAAGCCCAGATCATAACACTTCCCTTCTTTGTACTGAAGGCTCTTGGCATAACAAGTCCATCTATCATTTGAGCCCTTTCTCATTTCCCTCATGTGCCCATTACCCTGGAACAGGCTCAATCCATATGGCCGTTAATGCATTGCTCCAGAGTTCAATCATCACACTCAACTGCAAATTGAAGTATTTTTTCTGGTTTAAATGACGTTCTGTGAGCTTTAACATATCGACCGTTGCAAAATTAATCCAATAGAGGTGGTGACTTCTTTTGAGCCAGACACTGTATACAAAAGTAAAGGTGATCATATGCAAAGTGTGTTAGGTATTACTGATTCTCACCTTGATGCACCAGTATTTGTCATGAATATCTTCTTGGAGGCCCTAAGTAAAGACAGGTTTTCATAAATGTATATCTATATATAGATGTAGTGTAGGTCAACAGATCAGTTTCAGTTTGCAGCCTTAAAAAAAAGATAGTGGAGTCTGTAAGACCATAATGAGTTTGGAAAGATTGCCTTGTGCATAAGAGTACCCCCTGCTGCCGGAAATGGGAAATGTCCTTCACAACTGCTTGAGGCAGCGAGAGTTTAGCTGTGTTGTGTCAGAAAATATGTAGATCACATAAAACGGGTGTCAAACTCATTTTTATTGGGTTGTCGCGGTCACGGCTGCCCTTAGAGGGGCATTCGTAAAGGTGAAGTAAATTTATATTAATTTTACAAAACAATATAATAAACCTTTATTTATCGCTGGCAATTGATTTCATATCTGACCGTCGTATAAGAATTTCCGCAATGTTGGAATTATTAATGATTAATTATTAAAGATAATATTTTCATAGAGCATAAAAACATTCTAAATATGTTTACATGATAAAAGCCTATTAGACGTTAAATAACACCCACAAAGTCACCTTAAGCCTCATAAAAGTGGGACTTGAGGCTGCCTGAGGCTCAGTTGGCTGGGTCTCATCATGTTGCCAATACAGGTATTGGCAACTGGTATTGATAATTTTATGCCATTTTATGCTTGAAATTGTCAATTTAGTGTAAAAATACTTAGAAAATGTTTCAAATCAACCACAATAATAAGTCTGTAATGTAGTGAAGACGCAAACTTGGAAGCGCGATGTGGCCTATGCATTTGATTGTTGTATTTTTTACAAACAGATTTGTAAATAATTTTCTCTGAAATCATAAATCAAAGTGACAAGCATTTTTGATAACCCCCCCAACCCAAAAAAAACAGCTTAAAATATGTTGTTACATGATCAGATGATATCAGAGTTTAGAAGATATGCAATTGCATGCAGTTAATTTCTTCTGTCAAAATTGAAAGAACAAATACTTTTAAGGAGTAAGATTAAATTCTTAACTGACGCACATTATGTCCAGGCTTTCGCGAGTCACATAGAATGATATGGCGGGCTAGATCTGGCGCCTGGGCCTTGAGTTTGACACCTAAGACATAAATCCTGCTATTTTGCAGGCTTCCTGTCTACCGCCCACTTTGCTACACTTTCAAGCACTGATTTATTGTGTCTGCTTGTGAAACACGTGAGTGCCACTTGGTTGCACAGTGTCAACTATTTTTACTCTCAGGCTCCTTCACTCCCTACACAAATAATACTGTGGCTCTGCAAGGGAATGATGCCTACCTCTGACCTTATATTTCTCACCTCCTTAGCCTACTCCTTAAGATGTCTTGCATTTTCTCTGCTAACTGTTTTTGTTCTCCTGTAGGACCTTCTACCGCTTCGAGGCAGTGTGGGACAGCTCCCTGCACAACTCCCTCCTGCTAAACCGAGTCACTCCTTATGGAGAGAAGATCTACATGACGCTGTCTGCTTATCTGGAGGTATGCCATGACAGCCTCTTGGTTGTATCCCTTCAGAATCAGAATCAGAATCACAATCAGAATAGTTTTATTGCCATTGTTTGAGAACGGGTTCACAAACTAGGAATTTTTCTTGGTGCAAACGTGCGACATAAAACACATATAACACATATTTGGTATAAAAAGAGCTGTGACTGAGCTATCAGATAGACTTAGAAGGAATTCAAGGAATTCAAGGAGCTGCTGTTAGGAGTTATTGTTCATTTGCCTGATGGCCGAGGGGAAAAAACTGTTCAGGTGGCGGGAGGTGTGGGTCTGGATGGAGCGTAGTCTCCTGCCTGAGGGGAGAGGGGAGAATAGTGTGTGTCCAGGGTGAGAAGAGTCAGCTGTGATCCGACCCACACGCCTCCTGGTCCTGGAGGAGAACAAGTCCTGGAGGGATGGGAGCTTGCAGCCAATCACCTTCTCAGCAGCACGTACGATGCGCTGCAGTCTATTCTTATCCTGGACTGTAGCGCCGGGGAACCACACTGTGATGGAGGAGGTCAGGATGGACTGCACCAGCATCTCGGTCGGCACCTTAAGTTTCCTCAGCTGCCGCAGGAAGTACATCCTCTGCTGGGCCTTCTTGATGAGGGAGCTGATGGTCAGCTCCCACTTGAGGTCCTGGGTGATGGTGGTGCCCAACAAACGGAAGGAGTCCACAACGGGGACGGGGGTGGGAGAGTCAATCAGGGTGAGGGGGGATGGTGGGGCTGTGACTTTCCTGAAGTCCATGATCATCTCCACTGTTTTCTGGGCGTTCAGCTCCAGGTTGTTGAGGCTGCACCAGGACATCAGCCGGTCCACCTCTCTCCTGTAGGCGGACTCATCGCCATTCGAGATGAGCCCGATGAGGGTGGTGTCATCCGCAAACTTGAGCAGTTTTACGGATTGGTGACTGGAGGTGCAGCAGTTTGTATACAGGGAGAAGAGCCAGGGGGAGAGTACACAGCCCTGAGGAGTACCAGTGTTTGTGGTTCGACTGTCCGAGACAATCTTCCCCAGCCGTCTTTGGTCTGTCAGGAAGTCATTAATCCAACTGCAGTGGGAGTCGGGCACGCTGAGCTGGTAGAGCTTGTCTCGTAGCAGTCCAGGGAGGATGGTGTTGAAGGCAGAGCTGAAGTCCACAAACAAGATCCTAGCGTAGGTTCCTGGGGAGTCCAGATGCTCCAGGATGAAGTGGAGGGCCAGGTTCACTGCATCATCCACAGACCTGTTGGCTCTGTAGGCGAACTGCAGTGGGTCCAGGAGGGGGGTGGTGATGTCCTTGAGGTGGGGCAGGACCAAGCGCTCAAAGGACTTCATGACCACAGACGTCAGCGCGACCGGCCTGTAGTCATTTAGTCCTGTGATCCGTGCTTTCTTGGGGACAGGGACAATGGTAGAGGTCTTAAAGCAGGACGGCACGCGGCATAGCTCCAGAGAGGTGTTAAAAATGTCAGTGAAGACAGGAGCCAGCTGGTCCGCACAGTGTCTGAGAGTGGAGGGGGAGACACCATCCGGCCCGGGGGCCTTCCGCGTATTCAGCTTCAAGAACTGCCGGCGTACATCCTCTTCTTTAATGGAGAGGGTCTTTACAGTCTTAGAAGATTATCTGCTAGTTTTTAAATGTGTTGCTGGTCTTCCCTGCACAGCTGGATCATTGCATTCAGCCTGCCATTATCACCAAAGACATCTGCATGGTCTTCTACTCCCGGGACGCAAAGATCTCCCCTCCCCGTTCCCTCAGGAACCTCTTCGGTAGTGGATATTCTAAAACGCCGGACTGGTGAGGCTGCAAGCTGTTTTTACTCTTCTAAAATCATGTAACATTCTTTGAGAGTCAACCAAAATGCAACACTGTATTCTAATCACAGTAACCGAGTCACCGGAATCTATGAGCTGAGTTTGTGCAAGATGTCTGACTCTGGAAGTCCAGGTGAGCAATATGAAAGTTGTCCAGATATGATATGCAACAGCCATGGGATGGGCGATATGGCCTAAAATCTATATTCCAGCCTCATGTGATAACAATATATAATTTTGTATGTAAATGATAGATAATTTCAAAACGGATTACTGCTGACGTATGCCGTACCATATTGCATCATTTCCGGTTGTATATTTTTCTCAAAAATATTATTAATCTACTTGCTAATTTACTGTTAATATCTGGTTACTTTCTATTGTAACTTGGTTCTATCTACAATTCTGTTAAAATATAATAAATACTTATTTTTCTGTGGTTTGGATACTTTATAATAGTTTTGTGTCATACTACAAATTTTAATATCGCTCCAATACCAAGTTGTTATAGGGGCAGTATCGTCCATACGATACTGATACTTCAAAATTTCCAGATCATTGAATAATTATGGTATATTTTTTTATCACAATTATAATCAGACAAAAAACACAGAATGGTGGTGTAACAATATCAATTAAATATTTTAATTATTGAATTATTCCCTTTCATTTTATACAATATTTTGAGTATAATAAAGTAACTACAGTAAAACATGCTATTAGCCCTTATTTAAATAATTAGATTTTTGCCCTTAAAGCCCTCCTGTGTCCAGGGTCTTATTTTCTCGTTTGTATACAATAACGATTTTGGGATAGTAAAAAATATGGGATCGAATCACTATTTTATCGACTATATACTGATACTATACTTGGTATCGTTACTCGTTACGTTACTTGTTTGTATTGATCCACCAACCCCTTTTTACATTCAATAGCACTAACTTTAGCGTTAGCATGGTTTCTTGCATCTTCCTAGTGTGTAGTGTAGGATGTTAAGCTTTTCCTCGTCCTCCAGTGATAATGTTACTTGTAATAAAATTACTTTATTTTGCAGCCATGGAAGCATGGATTAGTGACTCGCACTGTGGAAGGACGTTAGCCCTTACGATCATATTAGAAGTTCTATCGCCTGTCCAATTTATGTCATTTATATGGTATATCGTCTATATTGCGATATAGATATAGATATAGATATAGATATATTGCACCTACAATTCTACCAAAAGTGCTAACTCTGAGAGTTTGGCTTGTGAACCCAGGCATGCAACGCAGGAGGAGGAAGGTCTTGGACACATCTGTGGCGTACGTGCGTGGTGAGGAGAATCTGGCAGGTTGGAGGCCCAGAGGAGACAGCCTTATCGTGGAACACCAATGGGAGCTGGAAAAAATGGAGCAGCTTCAGGAGGTATAAGGTTTAAATATGAAAAAAAAAAAACATGTTTCTGTTTCTTTTAAATTTCACTTTTCACCCACGTTCCATTCAGGTGGAGAAGACTCGCCACCTCCTCCTGCTAAGAGACAAGCTGGGAGAAACCGCTCTTATGGGAACGGCTCCGACCACAAAGTCGCTGAGCGAGTTGTTGTCTCCAAGCATGAGCACGGGCACCTTGTCCACCTCCACCTCCATCTCCTCGCAGATCTCCAGCACTACCTTCGAAAGCGCCATCACGCCCAGTGAGAGCAGCGGCTATGACTCTGCTGACATTGAGAGCCTAGTCGATCGTGAGAAGGAGCTGGCCACCAAGGTGAGGACAAATGTGTGATGTATTGATAGTAAAATGATTAGGGGTAGATCTTTGAGGATATTTACTTAAAAAGTAGTCCGGAAATTGTATAGGTTAGTTTATGTATGCATTGAGGCTGCAAGCTAAACATCTTCACAAAATATATAAGCATTGTCAACTCAGGTTGGGCGCGCAATCGGCCACAAATTATTTTTTATAAGATTTTTGTGAAAAAGTGTATGATTGCAATTGCTGATTAATGCTAATCACAAATGGCTGACACTGTATTTATTTTTAGTCCCCTGACTGACAAGAGGCTAGCAGCTAATGATCAAGCTAATCCAAATTACCTCCACTACAATAAGATAAACTTTCTTAGTATATTATGTTTAATTTTCACTGAAGGGCGAGGCTAAACATGTTACACACTGAGAGCAAGCCAGGAGCAGGCATGCTAATAGTTAAGCTAACTGCGAAGCTTGCTTGAAACAACACCAAAAAAAGTGCTTAGTAAATGTTAAGAAGTCTAGTCAGAACGGTGTTAAAGCAGAAAGTAAGCAGTTGTTAACAGAAAACTACACGTAGTCTAGAGAGTCTATAGAGAGATGATAATATAATTATATTTTTCACAGTCAGTTGATGACATGTAAGAGGAGGACGGACCAATCCACAAATTAATGGTGTCAATACCAAGGTTATGTCAGTATGATCGATATTAGAGTGATTAGGTTGATATTTTTATCTTCTCAAAATTTTTTTTTTTTTGGTGAATGTTTACAAACTCAGGGAATAATTCACTGGACACATGACTTTGAGGGCAAAAAAGAAAGGATTTAAATGAGTAGTAGATAGTAGTTTTTGCTTTTGTTTAGTTATTGTGTACTATTGACTTTGTTTTGCTTAAACAATTGTACGTGATAAAATAGAATAAGGAACTACCGAAGTTTAAATATTGCGCTGATATTGTTAAACTTTGATTAGCACTCACCATAAATGGAACAATTTACAGTTAATACATGTGATTGGTATTGGTATTGGCTGATCTAAATCATAGATGATCGGTATTGAAATCGTCAGGTTAAAACCTGATGGGAACATCCCTTTTGTCAACATGTGACAGTAGTACCGTATTTTTCGGAGTATAAGTCGCTCCGAAGTATAATTTGCACCGGCCGAAAATGCATAATAAAGAAGGAAAAAAACATATATAAGTCGCACTGAAGTATAAGTCACATTTTTTGGGGGGAAATGTATTTGATAAAACCCAACACCAAGAATAGACATTTGAAAGCCAATTTAAAATAAATAAAGAATCGTGAACAACAGGCTCAATAAGTGTACGTTATATGAGGCATACTGTAAATAACTAACTGAGAACGTGCCTGGTATGTTAACGTAACACATTATGGTAAGAGTCATTCAAATAACTATAACATATAGAACATGCTATACGTTTACCAAACAATCTGTCACTCCTAATCGCTAAATCCCATGAAATCTTATACGTCTAGTCTCTTACGTGAATGAGCTAAATAATATTATTTGATATTTTACGGTAATGTGTTAATAATTTCACACATAAGTCGCTCCTGAGTATAAGTCGCACCCCCGGCCAAAATATGAAAAAAACTGCGATTTATAATCCGAAAAATACGGTATGTCAGTTAGTCTAGCAGCTCCACCTGCTGTGGTAGTATTGTATGTAAATAGTCTACTATTGTTACTCTATTTGCTGATATTCATCTATTATAGAGTCATAAAAAATCATATTTACTAGATGAAGCCTTCTAAATTCAATCTCATCACATTTATTTTTTTATTCATGTTTATATCCAGAAAATTAGTTGGGTCTGAATTGATTAAGTCCTCTGCCTGTTGCTACCAAGTAGTGCAATATAGTAGTCCTCCATTGTTTCAATACAAACTATGAATCTATGAAATTCCACATGAGCCACACAATTGTTATTGAGCAAAAGTTCATACCAAATCAATAACATAAGGTCTCATCCAGGCGCTAACAGTTGTCACTCTCCTCTGACGCAGTGCCTCCGCCTCCTGACTCACACCTTCAACAGCGAGTACAACCAGTTGGTGAACAGCATCAGCGACTGCAAGGTGAGACATGTCACAACCGCACCAGAACGCTGACGTCACATGTTGTCACGCTCGGTCGCCAACATCCGTCTTCCCTTCTCAGCTCTCCGACATCTCTCCGATCGGACGTGACCTGTCGGTGACCAGCTTCAGCAGCGCCACCCTCACACCTTCCTCCACCTGCCCATCTCTGTCAGACTCCCGCTGTGGCTCTGTAGAACAGAAGTAAATCTGTTGTGCTTGTGCAGTCAGCGACCAGTCTGGAGATGTTCAACTTTTACTGACAGTTTTGTGTTTTTCTACCCAAGGACACCAGAGAACTGCTCCCGTGCGTCCAGCCCTTCCTGCTCGGATTATGAAAACTTCCCGATGGTTCCCACACTGGAGGCGTCCTACCTGGCCCGTGCTGGGAAGAACGAATTCCTCAACTTGGTGCCTGATATTGAAGAAATGAGGCCAGGGTAAGAGTTGCCATGAAGCCCATGACTTAATAGATATGACATCTTTATGTGGCGTGATTTAAAGGCTATGTAGTAGACTCAGCTCATATTTTTGCTCTCTATTAGATCTGTCGTGTCCAAGAAGGGTTTCCTGAGCTTCATGGAGCCCAGGTCCAACTCGTGGGTGAAACACTTTGTGGTCGTGCGGCGGCCTTATGTCTTCATCTACAACAGCGACAAGGACCCAGTGGAGCGAGGTGTCCTTAACCTTTCCACAGCGCAGGTGGAATACAGTGAAGACCAGCAAGCCATGCTCAAGGTAGATTTTCCAGTGAATAAATGTTTACTTTGACCTTTGCACCTTAGATACCGGAATACATACAATTGTAGGGCACCAGCATTTATGTGGGCTACCAGGAAAATTATTTCACTGTTTTTTTTTGTATTGTAATACAATACAATGGTACCTCAACTTACGATTACTTTAGTTTAAAAAAGTAGTTACTTGACAGCCCTAATTGTTACACGTTGCTTTTCCTGCTTCAAAACAAAAATAAGTTTTGATTATACAGTTGATGTGCACGTTTGAGCATCACTCAGAGATCGACACCATCCTGCCCTCCAAGCACCGGAACTGAGAACGTAGTGCACAGGACGAAAAGCAGACGACCAAATTAGAGAAACAAACCATACAAAATATGTCCTACCTGTTAGGACACAAGCTGCAGCCACACACACGGCCAAAAACTTTTATTCATGAAATATATTGAGAAGCTGCAGATGCTGTGTTTGACGTGTTTCGGTTTGTTTGGTCTCCTGACTCAACAAACGCGACATTTGAGCATTACCTTTGATACACGAGACACATCTAATGCTTGTTGTCGAGTCTGACCTGTCCGGTCCATCCATCCATCCATCTTCAACCGCTTATCCGGAATCGGGTCGCGGGGACAGCAGCTCCAGCAAAGACCCCCAGACTTCCCTCTCCAGAGCAACATTTGCGACTTCCCCCTGGGGAATCCCGAAGCGTTCCCAGGTCCGGTCCGTCACCTAAATATGTCCGTGTGCAGCATAAACAACTATTTTCCAGTTCCTATTGTTACACAACACAGACGCACGCAGCTCGTGGGAGACACTTACAAAGGTGTCTCCCCAAAGTATATGCTGAACAGTTTTATTACATTGTTTCATAAAACTACTTTAGTTTTTTATAGTGCATTCTAGGGCTGTGAATCTTTGGGTGTCCCACGACTCGATTAAATATCGATTCTTGGGGTCACGATTCGATTCAAAATCAAATTTTTTTCAATTCAACACGATTCTCAAATCAGAAACGATTTTTTTCCCGATTCAAAATGATTCTCTATTCATTCAATACATAGGATTTCAGCAGGATCTACCCCAGTCTGCTGACATGCAAGCAGAGTAGTAGATTTTTGTAAAAAGCTTTTATAATTGTAAAGGACAATGTTTTATCAACTGATTGCAATAATGTAAATTTGTTTTAACTATTAAATGAACCAAAAATATGACTTATTTTATCTTTGTGAAAATATTGGACACAGTGTGTTGTCAAGTTTATGAGATGCGATGCAAGTGTAAGCCACAGTGACACTATTTATTTTATTTTTTAAATTTTTATAAATGTCTAATGATAATGTCAATGAGGGATTTTTAATCACTGCTATGTTGAAATTGTAACGAATTTTAATACTGTTGTTGATAATATTCATTTTTGTTTCACTACTTTTGGTTTGTTCTGTGTCGTGTTTGTGTCTCCTCTCAATTGCTCTGTTTATTGCAGTTCTGAGTGTCGGGTTTGTTTTTGGAATTGGATTGCATTGTTATGGTATTGCTGTGTATTGTTTTGTTGGATTGATTAATTAAAAAAACAAAAACAAATTTTTTTAGAAATAAAAATAAAATAGATTTTTTTTAAATGAGAATCGATTCTGACTCGCACAACGTGACAATCGCGATTCAAATTCGAATAGATTTTTTCCCACACCCCTAGTGCATTCTATTGTATTGTTTTTCAAACAATATTTAGTAAGACATGTTAAAATGTTGCTGTTTTGGGAGGGCTAAGCACGGATTAAAATTATTTTAATTAATTTCAATGGGCGGGGCTGATTTGAGATACAAGTGTTTAGAGTTATGAGACCAGTCGTAGAACTAATTGTGCTCGAGTCGTACGTTTGGGTACTACTGTATCTCTAACAATTGCAATGTACCAGAGCCCTAAATGAAGCATTATAAAATCATGCACCTGGCGCACAATTTTAGCCAGCTTGTAAGCCCAACAACACAGTTGAACTGTGGAAAAAGATGCATCAGCTTCTTACAGTCACTGAATAAATTGCCTGCGTTTTCCCCCTCCAAAAAATGGTGGGATCTGTGATTATCTCAGGTGTGGACATTTCAATATTGAGCTCGCTGATGCTCATCAAAACAGCAGCACCTACTGAGACTAGGATTTTGGTCACAAGGTCCCTGCGTCATATTAAAGGCACTCTTTATTTCTATGTTAAGTAGAGACACACATTTAGAGTCAGAGTCCAGTCTGTGCTCCCATTGCAGTGTTGTTTTTGTCCATTATTTAGTTTTATACTACATGCACTCAGATACGTTTCCACCCAGTCTGCCTTTGTACAGCCTGCCTAAGTGCTTGTTGTTGTCCCTATAAAAGTATTTTTATTTGGTTTAGTAAAACTAGTTTTACATGTAATATAAAGTGTGTCATAAATCCCTGGTAATGTAATGGTACGCACTTCTGCCTCTCATGGCAGAGGTTATGGGTTTGATTCCCGGCCAGGGTTGTATCATGTAATGCATTTGGTGTCAAAACGAAGCCAAAACCTCTCATGCTCTTGACTTGCTGTGGAAAAAAAATTGTGTATACAGTACAGTATAGCAAATATTTGTTAAGAAATAAATATATTATTATTATGTATATATTATAGTATTCATAATATGATTCCCATAAAAATAATTGGGTGTGTAAAAATGGAATTACAAATAAATAAATTAGAGCTGTCAAAAATATTGAAAAATCACCAAAAATGATTGCAATAATCATGTAAGTAGGCAGATTAATCACACAATTTATTTTGACCGCTGATGCTCCCTTACCTTGAAAGTGGCGCAAGTTGCCATACTGTCAGTGATCAGGTCAATGCATACATCAGTGCAAAGATGACTGGTGTGCTCCGCTGGAAAATTTCACTTCAAAGTAAACTCTGACTGGTCTTTAAATAAAACTGTTATCAAGTTTTGAACAGATAAATGACTTGCATTTAAGTAAAACATTTTAAAATCGTTCCTGTATGACATTTGGGACGGTATAGCTCGGTTGGTAGAGTGGCCGTGCCAGCAACTTGAGGGTTGCAGGTTCGATCCCCACTTCCGCCATCCTAGTCACTGCCGTTGTGTCCTTGGGCAAGACACTTTACCCACCTGCTCCCAGTGCCATTCACACTGGTTTAATTGTAACTTAGATATTGGGTTTCACAATGTAAAGCGCTTTGAGTCACTTGAGAAAAAGCGTTATATAAATGTAATTCACTTCACTTCTGACGGTAAAATTGCATTTATGTCCAAATATTTAGTTGTTTTTTTTTTTAAGTTAATTTAAATTACGCAAATGATTAATAACTTAAAATGACCGGTTATCATTATCAAACCAAATTTAAAAGTGTGATGCATTTGATTAAAAAAAATATCATTTGATAACACTAAAATTAATAGAAATATATTCCTCCGCCCTTATAAACGCCATGAGGTTATAAACGTGGTCGTCATAGTGAAGAAGGAGCTGAGCCAGAAGGCAAAGCTTTCGATTCACCGGTTGATCTACGTTTCCATCCTCACCTATGGTTATGAGCTTTGAGTTATGACCGAAAGGACAACCTCACAGGTTCAAGTGGCCGAAATGAGTTTTCTCCATCAGGTAGCAGGACTATCCTTTAGAGATGGGGTGAGAAGCTCTAAGCGGAAGAAGATGGATGGATAGATGGAGGTTATAAACACTATGCAGTGTTTCCCATAAACTGCCAAGATACCTGTGGCGGTGGGGGCGTGGCTATGGGCATGGTCACCATGACATCATCGAGTAATTTGCATAATTTATCACAATGATATGATTTTCTCTAAAAAGGCTCAAAAAATGTATACTTACTAATTAATAATAAGTTTTGTTTTAAACGTCCATCCAGCCATCCATCCATCCATTTTACAATATAATTACAACACTTTATGTACATAATTATATACAGATTTGAACAATTCACTGAAATATATTTATTAATTGTGGTTCTTACAAAAATATATATCTTATAAAATATAAAAGCTAAAATGTCTCTTAAAGCTCTGCCCCTTTAATTAGTGCATACTAAATAATTTAACTTTAGCCTACTACTACAACCATATTATTTACCAGCAACATAAAGTGAAACAGAGGCAGAGGTGTCCTGCCACAGTCAGTAACAAATAAACAGAAAACAGTAGTGGTCAAATACAAATAAGGCAACAAGAGAAGTATCCTACACTTCTCTTTGGAAAGTAAATCTGAACAGCCTATATGGGCATCTACATCAACTACATGATTTGCCTGAGAAGCTGGACAGGACAAAAAAATGTATTTAATTTTTTAAATTTTTTTTTAAATTTTTTAATTTTTTTTATTTGTGGTGGACGTAATTCTTTCGTGGCGGGCCGCCACAAATAAATGAATGTGTGGGAAACACTGCTATTATAACCTCCACCATTATAGGAGGAGGTCATGTGTTGCTAGGCAGAAATTGTTTTAAAAAAAAAAAACAATTGTCCAAAAATAATGTCAAATGACATTTCAGTGTGTTGTTTTCTTGCAGACACCCAACACGTTTGCTGTGTGCACGAAGCACAGAGGGATCCTCCTGCAGGCCAACAACGAAAAAGACATGAACGACTGGCTGTACGCTTTTAACCCTCTGCTTGCGGGAACCATCAGGTATGCACACTTCTAGCATTCATTGAATGATGTATAACAATAGTATGAATAACAATAGGTTTTCCTTTAGGTCCAAGCTGGCAAGGAGGCGTAGTGGTCTCATCAAGAACTGAAGAGGACACCGCAAGCTTCGATCTTTTTTAAAAAAAAATAAATAAAAAAAAACGGGAAAAAAAACGCCTTTGAACAAACCAAGTGTTAACACCTAATAATCATTGTGATTCTTGGCAGTTTTCTCTTGTAAGTAGACTTGTGGCTTTAAAGTCTCCTTTCCTGCGACTAAACGTTTGACAAAAGACCTCCTCACACCTTCCGACAAGCCGATTTAGCGCTCCTCCCCTCCCCCCGTATCGATCCTCTGTCTTTTGCTTTCTTCACAACAACATTTTGTTCTGCTTTGCTGTCTTTCACCCCTGCGTCGCTTAACTAGTAGCATGTCGTAATAGTCTACTCGTGTGCACGATTCTGCAGATAATGTTTGTCGGGCCACTCATTTTCCGTTTGCCAATCATGTGTAATAACGTCCCATCAGTGTTATTTGTCTCCCGTCTTTTGTTTTGTTTGTTGAAATAATTGCCGCATGATAAGAGCAGCCGTCCTCAGGAGAACACACAGTTTGCTTACTGATAACAAGTCATGAAGGGAACATATATGATATTTAATCGCTCCAAGGAATGCTTCTGCAAAATCTTGTCGGTACAATTGCTGCTAAAGTGAATAAGATTTGCTTCAGGTTACTGCCTCTTTCTAACATAAACACCTAGGCCCCTTCTCCTGTAACTATCTAGATAACATTCATAACAAACACGGTGTTGAGGTTCACATCTCAGAGAGAGCCACAATGTGTAAATAAACAGCTCTCTCTCTGAGTGATAACTAACAATCATGCATGGATAAAAGTGTCAACAAAGAATATGGTTTGATGAAGGAAGAGGATCTTATATCATGTGCGCACATTGATAACTGGTCTGAGGTCAGTGAGCGTTTTGGGCTCAGCCTGCTTTTTATGTTTGTTTGTTTTTTTAGGTTGCATCCATTTAATGTCACTGTGTCGACGCCACATGTTATATCTATTCTTCTCACTATTATGTTGCTATTGTTACAATTACACGTTTCATAATTGAACAGGGAAGTTTTATTGCAATATTTGAGTTTTTAACCTAATTTTGCACATGTGAACACAATATAGCAAGACAAGTACCGATCTTTTTATTTTTATAAAAGCACATATCAAAGCTACACTGGATGGCTGTTACTCAGAAACGTTGAAAGAAGAGATACTAAGGGACACAATATACACAGTTTCTTTATCCAGGCTATGGTAGTATAAAAACAATTACAATTAATTAGTTCTGTGCAACATATGCACTTTTGGCGCCCTCTTTTCTATGTGAAGGGTGCAGATGGGCGTTATTTAACTCTGGCCAACCAACCAGTAGTTGCCTGCTGCACAATGAATACATTTGTGTGAAATGAAGGTCAACAAAGGGACTAAAATGTGTCGACTTTTCTCAAAAGTAATCATTTGTCCCCAGGTCAGCCAACCTGCTGGGTATGAAATGTGATCACTTAGGAGAACAGCTTTTTCTTGCCAGGGCAGGTTTTTTTTTTCACATGAGTGGCTAATTTGCAGAGTTCTTGTGTATTTATTGTTTGCAATGTACATATTAGTTTGCAGATCTTTGCACATAATAAAAAAAAAAGGTTAAACTAACTTATATTTTAAAAATCTGTGGTTTAGTTGCTCTTTAACCAAATGATGGCGTGGCAGTCGAATGTATTGTGAAGATGTGCGTAAAAAACAAGCAAAAGGGGGGTAAAAAATAAGAAAAATGGAACCTGTTTTTCCTTGTTGGGGACACTGGGTCGCATGATTGCTTCCTTTTTTCATTAGAAAAGGGAATAAAGCAAACGTCTGCCTGGGTTTGCAAATACATTTACTCACTACTCATGCTAGCCAGCCATAAGGTCTTTATTTGTCTTATATCAGGGAATATAATAATAGGTAGCTAGTGATATGAAGATGACTAACTATTGTTTGTGCTTCATCACTTCGACACATTTCCGTTGATGCCTTTTTAAACCGAACAAGCTTCCCCTCTTGGCAATTATTATTATCCCTATGGATCACTAAAAGTAAAAAAGGCAACCATTAACACTGTACATTGTTTTTTTTTGTTTTCATACTTATTTTGTAAATATATGTGTTGTACTGAGCTTGAATTAAAAAAAATGTAAATATGTTGACTGTATTTGTAATAATTATAATCCATTCGCTGTATAGCATATAGATGTGTCATGCAGATATACTAATAATTATAATCTGTGTACGGTAACCCTGCACCATTGGTCTGTTTAGTGAATGAGGAAACAATAAAAGTGCAAATTAGCAGAACGAGTGAGGCCTGTTTTTCTTTTCCTGGGTGCAAGCAACAGCTTTTGCTTGTACAGTAAGGCTTTATTTCTACTAGAATTATATATATATACACTATATTGCCAAAAGTATTTGGCCACCTGCCTTGACTCACTTATGAACTCGAAGTGCCATTCCATTCCTAACCCATAGGGTTCAATATGATGTCGGTCCACCTTTTGCAGCTACTACAGCTTCAACTCTTCTGGTTGCGAAGTGTGTTTATAGAAATTTTCGACCATTCTTCCAAAAGGGCATTGATGAGGTCACACAGATGTTGGTCGAGAAGGCCTGGCTCTCAGTCTCCGTTCTAATTCATCCCAAAGGTGTTCTATCGGGTTCAGGTCAGGACTCTGTGCAGGCCAGTCAAGTTCATCCACACCAGACTCTTGTCATCCATTTCTTTATGGACTTTGCTTTGTGCACTGGTGCACAGTCATGTTGGAAGAGGAAGGGCCCCGCTCCAAACTGTTCTAACATGGTTGGGAGCATGGAATTGTCCAAAATGTTTTGGTATCTTGGAGCATTCAAAGTTAATTTCACTGGAAATAAGGGGCCAAGCCCAACTCCTGAAAAACAACCCCACACCATAATTCCTCCGCCACCAAATTTCACACTCAGCACAATGCAGTCCGAAGTGTACCGTTCTCCTGGCAACCTCCAAACCCAGACTCGTCCATCAGATTGCCAGATGTAAAAGTGTGATTAATCACTCCAGAGAACGCGTCTCCACTGCTAGAGTCCAGTGGCAACATGCTTTACAACACTGCATCCCACGCTTTGCATTGGACTTGGTGATGTATGGCTTAGATGCAGCTGCCCGGCCATGGAAACCCATTCCGTGAAGCTCTCTGTGTACTGTACGTGGGCTAATTGGAAGGTCACATTAAGTTTGGAGCTCTGTAGCAACTGACTGCGCAGAAAGTCGGCGACCTCTTTGCACTATGCGCTTCAGCATTCGCTGACCCCTCTCGTCAGTTTACGTGGCCTACCACTTGGTGGCTGAGTTGCTGTTGTTCTTGTAATAAAGCCGACAGTTGACTTTGGAATATTTAGGAGCGAGGAAATTTCCACGATTGGATTTGTTGCACAGGTGGCATCCTATGACAGTTCCACTCTGGAAATCACTGAGCTCCTGAGAGCGGCCCATTCTTTCACAAATGTTTGTAGAAACAGTCTTCATGCCTAAGTGCTTGATTTTATACACCTGTGGCCAGGCCAAGTGATTAGGACACCTGATTATCATCATTTGGATGGGGGCCAAATACTTTTGGCAATATAGTGTATATATTTATGTTTATATAAGTATAAATATATGGTGGTTTTCAGTCATTTTCTGGAGTTAATAGAAAGGGTTACGGTGCGTTAAACTGTATCAAAACATCTGCTGTGTGAGAAGAACAGAGGACATTTTGTGTGATTTAATACCCTGATAACATTCCCTGCAGAAATAATATTGGTCCTAAACTAGTCATAAGATCAGAAGAGAACAATATACAATAGGATGTATTCAGTATGAGTACAAAGCATATACAGCAATTTAATTTGTATAGAGTCAGGTCATAATATTGTACAGTTTTACTATGTGCAACCACTCATGTACATATTAGGGTTCCAACTAGTGAATATTTGAATAGTCGACCAGTCAGGGATGATTTGTTCCAACCCAGAATGTTGAAAAAGCCATATTGGACCAAAAATACAAAAAAAAATCTGTCTGAAGCCGCAAAAAATTAAAAGCCTTATATAAGTGTTATAATGAAGACAACACATGATGTAAGTTAAGTTAAGTTAAAGTACCAATGATAGTCACACACACACTAGGTGTGGTGAAATTTTTCCTCTGCATTTGACCCATCTCCTTGTTCACCCCCTGGGAGGTGAGGGGAGCAGTGAGCAGCAGCTGTGCTGCGCCCGGGAATAATTTTTGGTGATTTAACCCCCAATTCCAACCCTTGATGCTGAGTGGCAAGCAGGGAGGTACTGGGTCCCATTTGTATAGTCTTCGTACGTGTCCATATTAGCTATATTAGCCTACTATCAAAGGCTGGCGCAAATCTTCGTTGACAGAAATGTTGTATTTTAATTTTTATTCTACACATTTTTGCAACATTGGAAATCATTAGTAAAATGGAGGCTTGTCAGAGGATGAGATAACTTCTGGAAATGACTGGCTCAGAATGGCCAAAAGGTATAGATGTGTGTGTCAAGTTAAAGAAACGGCAGGCTGTCTTCTTCTAATGGATTTACTACAATCTTTGCAAGCCGGGTAACGTTTGCTGTGGTCTGGAACAACATGGCACACAAACATGATGATGCAATATGTACATACAACTAGCATAAACAGCACGTTAGCATTGATTAGCTTGCAGTCATGGACTGACCAAATATGCCTGATAAGCACTCCAGCAAATCAATAAAATCAACAAAGCTCACCTTTTGTGCATTCACGCACAGTATAGTGAAGTGAAGTGAAGTGAATTATATTTATATAGCGCTTTTCTCTAGTGACTCAAAGCGCTTTACATAGTGAAAACCCAATATCTAAGTTACATTTAAACCAGTGTGGGTGGCACTGAGAGCAGGTGGTTAAAGTGTCTTGCCCAAGGACACAACGGCAGTGACTAGGATGGCGGAAGCGGGAATCGAACCTGCAACCCTCAGGTTGATGGCACGGCCACTCTACCAACCGAGCTATACCGCCCCGTATAAAATGTTTGGTGGACAAAATGAGACAAAGAAGGAGTGGCATAAAACACGTCTTTCTGTGGCAGCGTCTGAGAAAGTTGTACATGTAAACAAACTACGATGGGTTCAAGGATAGCTGAAATTAGTAAGACAAAATGGTGCTTTCCAAATACTCTCATCAGGGAAGCATGTATAACATAAAAAGTGGGATTTCTAACAAATAGGAAGGTTTGTGTCATGTGTTTCTCTACAGAAAATACATTAAAACAAAAAGCATATTTTTTTTCTTCATCTTTTTCCATTTTCACACATCTATTAAAGAGGTCCAGTGAGCCACTAGGGCGGCGCTAAATAGCCGCAAGCATTGCTGACCCCCGCACTAGACAAACAAGCCAAACTTAGTTTTAACTCATTTTTTAAAATCTATTATATAGTACATTCAAATGTAATAAACACATGACCGAGAAACTGAGTTTTACTTTATTAATTACACAAAGTATACAACCACAGTACAAATAAATGAACAGACTTAAATTGCGAGATTTCCTGTTAACAGAATTTTTTTTTTTTAAATATGATTTTTATTATCAATTGTTTGATTATGTTGATTAATCGATGTAGCCCTATTACATATGTCTATTATAACCACTGTTCTATAATAAAGGGGCTGACCAAATCAGCCACAAAAATGAGTAATAGAAATATCGCAGAAAGGCGTCTTTGGAACAAAAAGTATAAACCACAAAAAAATAGGAATTAGAATTAAATCCAATTTGATTAATGTGTGCAACCCTTCCTTAAAAAAAAAGAAAGAGATCCGCCTACGTAAAGAGTGACAGCCCACTCTTGCAATAACGGAAGTGATCCCTCAGATTATTGACCAATCATGTTTCGTCACTTGCATCGCTCCAGCGGTCATGGTGGCCTGTGATTGGCTGATGTTGCGAGCGGGGGGTGGGGTTTAACTCGCTGAGCTCAGAAGGAGGAAGAGGAGTTCTGTCATTTGGGAGATCTCACGGTAACAACGTCATTCTGAGCACAATGGCTAAGTAAGTTTTTAACACTGTTGGCTTTTTTGTTGTTTATACTAGAACGTTGTGAAGCTGTAATGTTGTATGGGCTTTACTACTTATTTATTTGGTTTTGAATTATAAGCGTGACAATGGCGCTACTATAGCTTGTTTGCTAGTGCTTGGGGGGGGTTTAGCCTGGAAAGTGAGGCGTGGAAATTCACTTCCTTGAAATTTTACCACACATTCTCAATTATAATTATACTATTGATTAAACATTGACTTTTTGCTGACATTCTTGTTAGTTTTACTATTCCTACTACTACTTAAGAGTTTGTGTTTTACTTTGTTAACACTATCACAGAGCTGACATTGCACTGATTGGTTTGGCTGTCATGGGCCAGAACATCATCATGAACATGAATGACCATGGCTTTGTTGTAAGTGCTCCTCAGCTTTTCTACATGTTACTGAAAATGTACATTCAATAATACTACCCCACGGTTCCCTTACTCAGGTGTGTGCCTACAACCGGACTGTCTCCAAGGTGCATGACTTCCTCAAGAACGAGGCTAAGGGCTCCAAGGTGATCGGAGCAGAGTCTCTTGAGGACATGGTGTCCAAGCTGAAAAAGCCCAGGAGGATCATCCTGCTGGTCAAGGCTGGACAGGCTGTGGACGACTTTATCGACAAGCTGGTTGGTGTCTGAAGTAGGGCTGCAACTAACGATTAATTTGATAATCGATTAATCTGTCGATTATTACTTTGATTTATCGATTAATAATCGGATAAAAGAGACAAACTACATTTCTATCCTTTCCAGTATTTTATTGAAAAAAAACAGCATACTGGCACCATGTTCTGGACATTGGGGATGCAGCATACACCAATAATAACACAGAAATGTAACTCATCAAATCAGAACTGGATCAGATATTGTTCACGTTTCTGTTGTGAAAAATAAAGGATTCATTTTAGGCTGCCTCTGAATAATAGCATGAAATATTCCAGCACCTTCATAACGTTTAGTTATACTAAAGCGTCACTCACATCTAAATATATTTATATAGCTTTATCGGGCCCGGCTACATTGATCCATTATGAAACCAACCTGAGATATTTCTGTCTGTTTCGTTTATTTCGAAATTGGTAACCGTGCGTTTTCTCTCAAAACGGAGTCAAAGGTGCCGGAGACACATTATCAGGCCCGCGTTGCAACAAAGGCATAACGTTAACGTTACTCACAAAAAAGCTGAACTCATGAATGCCTGTTGCCACTATGGACTTAAAAAGTTACGCAAAGTGAGTTCTTCCCTTCATCTACGGCTCTAACATGTTTCCTTTTCAGATGCTCCTGAAGCAATGTTGTACTTCCGTGCCATTTTGCAGGAAACGGTCTTCTTTGAAGTCTTTAAAGTGAAGTGTTCCCACACTTTTGACGACTTAGGTCGTACACTTTTCTCCATTGAAGCAATAACCTCAAGATGTTTTTCCGCTGAACTATCGGTACTGTTTTCCTGCGCCATTTTTTGAATGTTTCCAGCAAAGGGGAAGGCGTCGTCACGTGAGTTGCACATGACACATCATTGGCTGGCTTACCTCCACCTCATGAGACGTAGCTTCAGCGCTGCCCTGGCGCTGTTTTTTACTGTTTTTGTACTTATTTTGGATTATTGTTTCTCAGCTGTTTGTAAATGTTGCAGTTTATAAATAAAGGTTTATTAAAAAAAAAAAAAAAAATAGCCTCTGCGCATGCGTATAGCATAGTTCCAACGAATCGATGACTAAATTAATCGCCAACTATTTTTATAATCGATTTTAATCGATTTAACAGATTAGTTGTTGCAGCCCTAGTCTGAAGTTGCCAGAATCGCCTGAACGCAACAATTTCATCTTGCTTCTGTCCTCCCTCAGGTTCCTTTGCTTGAAGCCGGAGACATCATCATTGATGGCGGCAACTCTGAGTACACCGACACAACGGTAAGGAAGAAGGACACCATATTGCTGTGCATGTCCCAACTGTTGTTTTTTTGTGTTTGTTTTGCACAGCGGCGCTGTAAGAGCTTGAAGGAGAAGAACTTGCTGTTTGTGGGAAGCGGAGTCAGCGGCGGTGAGGAGGGGGCACGAAAAGGACCTTCGCTTATGCCCGGAGGACACGCAGAGGCCTGGTAAGTCTCGCATTGTCGCTGACAATGTTTGATTACCGTATTTTTCGGACTATAAGTTGCTCCGGAGTATACGTTGCACCGGCCGAAAATGCACAATAAAGAAGGAAAAAAACATATATACGTCGCACTGGAGTATAGGTTGCATTTTTGGGGGAAATTTATTTGATAAAATCCAACACCAAGAATAGACATTTGAAAGGCAATTTAAAATAAATAAAGAATAATGAACAACAGGCTGAATAAGTGTACGTTATATGACGCACAAATAACCAACTGAGAACGTGCCTGGTATGTTACGCAACACATCATGACAAGAGTCATTCAAATAACTATAACATATAGAACATGCTATACGTTTACCAAACAATCTGTCACTCCTAATCGCTAAATCCCATGAAATCTTCCTCCCCGGTGTCGCCTCTGGTATGTCCTTTCTTTCTGCTGCTCGATTGCCGTTCTCTGCTGCATATTTCACTACGTCCAGCTTGTAATCTGCAGTATATGATTTCCTTTTCGGTGCCATTTTAGTTCAGTCCTTCTCAGTTTTTATAAGTTACCGCCAATATTGATGGGATCCATTTTAATAGCTACGGCAGTAGCATATAGCAATTAGCATCCCACGACCCACAATGCACTTCTGCCATGACCCTCCCCCGCCAAATTCTTATTGGTTGACGTGTGAGTGACGATTGCTGACGTGTGTGTGACGATTGCTGCCATTTGCTTCGTCTCTTACGCGAATGAGATAAATAATATTATTTGATATTTTACGGTAATGTGTTAATAACTTCACACATAAGTCGCTCCGGAGTATGAAACTATGAAAAAAAGTGTGATTTATAATCCAAAAAATACGGTAGATTTATTGCATACTTGCCAACCCTCCCGTTTTTAGCGGGAGAATCCCGGTATTCAGCGCCTCTCCCGACAACCTCCCTTCTCCCGACAAACTCCCGGTATTCAGCCGGAGCTGGAGGCCACGCCCCCTCCAGCTCAATGCGGACCTGAGTGGGGACAGCCGTTCTCACGTCCGCTTTCCCAGCAGCTTGCCTGCCCAATGACGTCATAACATCTACGGCTTTTAGAGAGTAGAGTGCACAACAAGCAGAGAGAGTTCTTGGTTTCTTATGTGGGTTTATTGTTAGGCAGTTTCATTAACGTCCTCCCAGCGCGGTAACAACACACAACAACAGCAGTCACGTTTAGTCTACTGTAAAGCAGTTCGTCTGCCATAAACAGCAATGTTGTGACACTCTTAAACAGGGCAATACTGCCACCTACCGGATAGCCTGCAGAATACTGAAATTCAAGTATGTCTTTTATTTATATGTATAATAAAATAAAAATAAAATGTATATATATAGCTAGAATTCACTGAAAGTCAAGTATTTCATACATATATATATATATATATATATATATATATATATATATATATATATATATATATATATATATATATATATATATATATATATATATATATATATATATATATATATATATATATATATATATATATATATATATGTGTGAAATACTTGATTTGGTGAATTCTAGCTGTAAATATACTCTCCTCTTAACCACGCCCTTGGCCACGCCCCAACCACGCCCCCGCCCCAAACACATGTATTATTACATTTATAAAAAGCAAATACACATAAATGATAAATGGGTTATACTTGTATAGCGCTTTTCTACCTTCAAGGTACTCAAAGCGCTTTGACAGTATTTCCACATTCACCCATTCACACACACATTCACACCCCCCCCCCCCCAAAACAAAAACAAACAAAGATAACAAAATACACTTTGTTCAAGAAGAGTCTCAGGGAATAACCAACACATTATGTGTGTTTACATTGCTGTATTATTTTTGTCTTGACACACTTGAAACCCTGGCTGACCGAGTACTACATTACCTAGTAACAGGTTTTGCACACGGAAGTGCTAACAGTGAGTAAAGTCATGAGGAGTAGATAGAGTGGGTACCATGCATTGGGAAAAAAGAGCATTGGGTTTTGAGCTGGGTGAGGCACGCAAGCAAGATTCTAATGTGGGAATCAAGCTGGAAAAGTATTTGAATGCTGAGTTGGAATTAAAGATGTCTGGCAATGTACATAGTGGTTGTCTACCATGGGCATACTCATTTTGTGCGCGCAAACTCATTTTACGTTCGCATGTCCTCTCTGTGTAGACCAGTGGTCCTCAAACTTTTTTCAACAAGTACCACCACAGGAAAAAAATAGTCTATCCATGTACCACCATAATGACCATCATTATAGTACAGTAGCGTAGTAGGCCTAAGTATTCATTAAAAACGAGGCGGAGGTTTTATTTCAAAAGTATATTTAACATTTTTGGCCACTATAACATTACACACAGTTTGAACAGTAACACTGTTTTTGACTATTTAATTAAGTGATTCTTTGGCATACTACTGGATGGAGCTGTGTACCACCAGTGGTACACACATCGCGAACACAAACCAAGTGCTGAGCGTGGTTTTTACTCTTAACTATTTTGGCAGTGTTTTGACGCCATAGTCATGTCTTTCTTCTGTTAAAGGCCTCACATAAAAGACATCTTTCAAAGCATCGCTGCCAAGGTGGGAACAGGAGAGCCCTGCTGTGATTGGGTGAGTGTCTACATTTGAGTTTTGGGGGATCGTTGTGGCGTCTTTTGTACCTCGCAATAACCGAGTGATTGTCTATGCAGGTGGGAGACGAGGGCGCGGGGCATTTTGTCAAAATGGTCCACAACGGCATAGAGTACGGTGACATGCAGCTAATTTGCGAGGCCTATCACCTGATGAAGGACGTGCTTGGCATGGACCATGATGAGATGGCACAGGTGAGCGTTCATGGACGACTTTAGTAGCTATTTTCTGCAGACCTAATCCACCTGCTTTGTGTCTGAACCCCTCAGGCTTTCGAAAACTGGAACAAAACGGAATTGGACTCGTTCCTCATCGAGATCACCGCGAACATCCTGAAGTACCGAGACCCCGATGGTACACACCTGCTGCCCAAGATCCGTGACAGCGCAGGACAGAAAGGCACAGGGAAGTGGACTGCCATTTCAGCCCTGGAATACGGCACACCTGTGACTTTGATTGGTAAGGAAGTAGCTGCTTTCCTATCTCATTCCTCTTCTGACTCATCTGTCGTTGTCACGGTTACGCCAATAGTGGCCCATCAAACCTGTTTCAACTAGGGCTGCAACAACTAATCGATTAAATCAATTAAAATCGATTATAAAAATAGTTGCCGATTAATTTAGTCATCGATTCGTTGGATCTATGCTATGCGCATGCGCAGAGGCTTTAAAAAAAAAAAAAAAAAAATATTTTTTTTTTTTTAAAAATAAATCTTTATTTATAAACTGCAACATTTACAAACAGCTGAGAAACAATAATCAAAATAAGTATGGTGCCAGTATGCTGTTGTTTTTTTCAATAAAATACTGGAAAGGATAGAAATATAGTTTGTCTCTTTTATCCGATTATTAATCGATTAATCGAAGTAATAATAGACAGATTAATCGATTATCAAATTAATCGTTAGTTGCAGCCCTAGTTTCAACATGAGGAAGTGTGAATGGTCCGAGCAGCTAACACTAGCTGGCTAAGTGAGTCTCTTCCTGGCAGCGAGGTTGATTTGTGTCCATCGTTAAGAAGATTGAAGGCTTTTCTAGCAGTCTGCTCATCTCGGGTGACATAAGGAGGATTTGTTTGCCTACGATCTGCCTTTCATAAACAGACAAGGTTGGTCCTGGAAGGTCAGGAGGTGTACAGTATTCATATTTAAAGTCTGTGCAGTGTGGGAGTTTGGCATTGCTGAGTGTGTGACAGCAGTACAACCGGCCTCATTGTACAAGAGTGGAGCTGCAAGCCAACATGGTGTACTTTGCACATTTGTCTCGCCAGTGTCGACATTCCTCGCCGGGATAGTTCTGTGGACACAGGCTATACAAGCAATACTCACGTGTACAGAAAAAAACATCCCCTAAATGTTTTTGCAGGATGTGAAGTGCATGCCAAAGCAACAGGTGGCGCTGCATCGCCAAACTATAAGGTTTTTTTTATACAAGTCAGACATCCATCCATCTTCTACCACTTGTCCCTTTTGGGGTCACGGTGGGGTGCTGGAGCCTATCTCAGCTGCATTCAGGCGGAAGGCGGAGTACACCTACGAGGCACATGCACTAACCCCTGTTCCATCGTGCTGCCCCATTATTACACTTAGATTTCAAGTCAATTAAATGTCACATAAAAATCTACAAGTAGATTCCTGCTATTGTGGAATTTCCCTAATGTGGGATTAATAAAAGTCTATGGCAATTGAGACGCCAATGAAAATGCCTGGATTTAAATGCTGCATAGAAGCACCACTGTATACTACACTGGCTTGCTCCTCCCCCTCCAAATCTCCAAACTAGCTTGATGTTGACATTGTGCTCTAATTTCCGATCAAAATGTGCAATAGGTGACTAATTAATGGGTAGCACAGTTGCCAATCAAACTGCTTTATTGTATGGTCGGCCGCCGCCTCCTTCCTGAAGCTTCTTTTTGGAATTACCTCAGGTTGAAAAATGTTCCCAGGAAGAATGTTGTCGTTATTGGAGAAGAATTCAGATTCTTCTCCAATAACCCTCTTCGTTTTTGCCACTCGCTACAAAGGAAGCTAACATGCTAAATGCATCAAAGCCCAATGTAGGGTTAAACCCTAAATATAACTGACATACTCATTAAACACACATTAATATTATAAAATGTATAAGTACTGACTCCTAGTAAATGATAATGAAGGATGATTAATAGAAGAGATGTAATCAGAGTCAGAGTACCATGAATTGATTTACGTGGACCCCGACTTAAACAAATTAAAAAACCTATTCGGGTGTTACCATTTAGTGGTCAATTGTACGGAATATGTACTGTACTGTGCAATCTACTAATAAAAGTTTCAATCGATTAATCAGTCTTTAGCCTGGTCATCGTGCTGTGCTTCCATCTTTTGTGGCGCAGCGGTACGCGACTATGCTGTTCCGCAGGCCGCTGGGTCGTCCTGCTAGTTGGAGAATGTGTCGAAATAATCCGCACTGCTGGTTTGCTTGTAATTTCACTAACGTTTTAGGATAATATACAGTATATGTTTGTGGTCACCTTATTTTTATTGTCATTATTATTACACCTCATATTTTTCACTCGTCTGACTTGAAATCAGAATCGTCAAACCTCGCGTCCTTTGCCAGTTGGCCAATCAAACGTGGTTACAGGGAACAGCAAGTTTGTGTGCGCTGCAGCTAATGCAGTCTGTGGGATATTAACAAACATGCAGAAATAGTTTAATGGTGACTGTGTAAAATGGTTGAAGGAACTCTCCAGTGACACCAGTACGAGGTTAAGATAGCGTTAGCTACCAAAAGAGACCTTTTCCTTGTTTCTGCTTGTTTGCTGCTCTTAAATATGCGGGATGCTTTTATCATAACGTGCTGCATCATTGATGTAGTGAGATTTGTGTAATACTAGCTACATTTGACAGTGCTGTATTTCTCAGCTCAAAATGACAGCAACCCCTTTGACAGCATTCCTCATCTTCTTTGGGCCCTTTGCTCTCTTTCTACCTTGTGGGTGTTTTTCTTTGAAACATCCCTTTTTATCTGCACTGCGCTGTCCCTGTCCCTGCCCCGCATCACCCGCAGTGTGATCTGCATCACCAAATGCTGCACCGTTCCCATTTGAATTTTCCTGAAGGAATCAATAAAGTACATCTACCTATTTATGTGCGCTCTTTTCGAGCAGTCTTGCGGAAACCTAAAATATTTACATTTTATTTCTGTGTATTTTACTCATTAAACGAAACATTGACTCATCTTGCCTCCACTAAGTCATGTAAATAATGTGGAGCTTCAAAGCAGACTACATCCTGCTTCACCATTATGATAGTGGAGCATGGACAAGTCAAGGGATTCCATTATTGCCATAAAGACTCCTATTAATAAGTGACTAAATTGATTAAAATTAACTTAGACTAAGTTAATTAGAATGCTCTTGAAGTTAACAGAATGTTTTTAGAATTGTGAAAAAGTAACAGAAGATATTCACCTAAACTTTGATTCATTCAAACCCCAGGTTGAACTTTATAATTGTGTGTATTTTAGCAAGTCATGCTTACCTTGTATTCAAGCTACTTCATGTATTTTGGACTCTTCCACCATTTCCTGCTTGCTCAATAACCTGTTTTGCAAGTTGACTGGAAACTTCTTTGCACACAACCACTCATTTGTGTTTGCGTCTTCAGGGGAGGCTGTCTTCGCCAGATGTCTGTCCTCTCTGAAAGAAGAGAGAGTGGAGGCCAGCCACAGCCTGTCAGGGCCACAGGGAGTCACCTTCAAAGGGGACAAGGCCGCCTTCTTGGAGGACATTAGGAAGGTAGAACTGTCAGTGGCACATGGTTGCTCAATTAGATTTCCTAACTATGATGCCCTTTTTTTTTTGTCCTTTCATCACATGTTGACTATGAAAGCCGTATTACACATAATAGTAATTAAAGCCTGTTGAGGAGTAACTATTATATTGTCTAAGGGGAGTGTCACCGTGCCAACACCAATACTTAACAGTGCATCCGGAAAGTATTCAAAGCGCTGCACTTTTTCCACATTTTGTTATGTTTCAGCCTTATTCCAAAATTGAATAAATTCATTTTTGTCCTCAAAATTCAACACACAATAATAATGACAATGTGAAAATGCTTCTTTTTTTTCCCAATTTAGCAAATTTATTACAAATTAAAAAAAATCACATGTACATAAATATTCAGACCCTTTGCTCAATACTTTGACGCACCGTTGTCAGCAATTACAGCCTCAAGTCTTTTGGAATATGATGCTTATCTTTGGGCAGTTTTGCCCATTCCTTTTTGCAGCCCCTCTCAGGTTCCATCAGATTGGATGATTTTCATCCAGGATGTCTCTGCACATTACTGCATTCATCTTAGTCTAGTCAGGGAGGTGACCAAGAACCCGATGGTCACTTTGTCAGAGCTCCAGCATTCCTCTGACGAGAGAGGACAACCTTTCAGAAGGACAACCATCGCTGCAAAAATCCACCAATCAGGCCTGTACGGTAGAGTGGTCAGACGGAAGCCATTTCTTAGTAACCATTCACCTGAAAGACTCTCAGATAGGGATGTCCGATAATGGCTTTTTGCCGATATCCGATATTCCGATATTGTCCAACTCTTAATTACAGATACTGATATATACAGTTGTGGAATTAACACATTATTATGCCTAATTTGGACGACCAGGTATGGTAAAGATAAGGTCCTTTAAAAAAAATTCATAAAATAAGATAAATAAATAAAAAACATTTTCTTGAATAAAAAAGAAAGTAAAACAATATAAAAACAGTTACATAGAAACTAGTAATGAATGAAAATGAGCAAAATTAACTGTAAAAGGTTAATACTATTAGTGGACCAGCAGCACGCACAATCATGTGTGCTTACGGACTGTATCCCTTGCAGACTGTATTGATATATATTGATATATAATGTAGGAACCAGAATATTAATAACAGAAAGAAACAACCCTTTTGTGTGAATGAGTGTAAATGGGGGAGGGAGGTTTTTTGGGTTGGTGTACTAATTGTAAGTGTATCTTGTGTTTTTTATGTTGATTTAATTAAAAAAAACAAACGATACCGATAATTTCCGATATTACATTTTAAAGCATTTATCGGCACATCTCTACTCTCAGACCATGAGAAACAAAATTCTCTGGTCTGATGAGATAAGGATTGAACTTTTTGGTGTGAATGCCAAGCATCATGTTTGGAGGAAACCAGGCACCGCTCATCACCAGGCCCATACCATACAAGTGAAGCATGGTGGTGGCAGCATCATGCTCTGGGGATGTTTTCCAGCGGCAGGAACTGGGAGACTAGTCAGGATAGAGGGAAAGATGAACGCAGCAATGTATAGAGACATCATGGATGAAAACCAACACTTCCCATCCAACTTGATGGAACTTGATGGGTGCTGCAAAGATGAATGGGCGAAACTGCCCAAAGATCGGTGTGCTAAGCTTGTGGCATCATATTCAAAAAGACTTGAGGCTGTAATTGCTGCCAAAAACTGCATCAACAAAGTATTGAGCAAAAGCTGTGGATACTTCCATACATGTGATTTTGTTGTTGTTGTTTAAAAAAAATAAAAATACATTTGCATATTAAAAGAACAACTATTTTACATTGTCATTATAAGATAATGTGTCTAGAATTGTGAGGACAAAAATGAATGTATTACTATTTTGAATAAAGCTGTAGCATAACAAAACATGGAAAAAGTGAAGCGCTGTGAATACTTTCTGGATGTCCATCTTGTGTAAGATGTCTTTGATGAAACGTGCTCATATCAAGTCTATTTGCAGGCCCTGTATGCCTCCAAGATCATCTCCTACGCTCAGGGCTTCATGCTGCTTCGCCAGGCGGCCAAGGAGTTCAGCTGGTCCCTCAACTACGGCGGCATCGCTCTGATGTGGCGAGGAGGCTGCATCATCCGAAGGTTTGTATCAATAATAGAGCACTGACCTCATCTTATGTCTTTTTAGGCACTCCCCTAGGGACATTTTTTTTTTCAATAATCCTTACAGCAATGTCAACATGATTTGAGGAATTTAAATTAGAATGTATCATAATTAATGAACTTGTCTTTGTGCCTCTAGTGTGTTCCTGGGTAAAATCAAGGAGGCGTTCGACAGAGACGCTGAGCTGCAGAACTTGTTGTTGGACTCTTTCTTCAACAACGCCGTGCAGGACTGTCAGGTATGACGAAGGGCGATGATGCAATACCTGCATTGATGCTAATTTCCTCTTACAAAAGTCTGCGGTGAAGCAACACTTTTTTTTACCGTTTTGTCATCACGCATTTGATGGCTTAACACCCTCAGAGATGTAATATTGTCATTATATTAATAGTATTCGCCTTTCTTACTATCTCAAAAGGTAGACTTTTTTTTAAAATGAGGTATTATGATGACATTAGAAAAATAGCTCTGATTACTAGGGTTGCATGCTATAGAAGATATAAATGATATCAATTTGGCTGATTCTAGCTGTGTCCCGCAAATTTGACAGCGACACGTGAACAAAGGCGTCCTCAAAGCAATGTAGCGTCCTTGCTAGCGGCTAACGTCCCTTCACAATGCAAAGCCGCTTTTAAGACAGCAATCCTCGCCTCCATGGCGACAAATAAACTGTTTCTTACAAGTATCCTTATCACTGGAGGACAAAGATTAGCTAAACATGCCACACTAGAAGGATAGGCTAACCACTAAGCTAAAGTGCTTGAATGTAAACAAAGGTGGACGGGTGTTTACAAATATCGACAGAAACAAAAGCAAATAGTATAGTATCAGGTTGGTACTACATTGGTTAGATTGATAATCTTTAGTTTCAAATAATATTTTGTCGTTTTTGTTACAAAATCAGGTAATAAGTCCCTGGACACATGAGGGCTTTAATGGAAAAAACCAAAGGATTTTAATCAAAGCCAATAGTAGGAATTATTTGAATATTTATTTGATATTGTTTACATCGCCATACTGTGTTTTTGTCTGGTTATAATTGTAATAAAAAAATAATTAAATGATCTTTAAAAATGTAAGTATCAGTATCAGCATTGGTTTGACCAATATTCGGTAACTACTTGGTATTAAATCAAACAAATTAGCAAGTCGATTTTTATTAGTTCTGGGAAAATAATACAACCAGAAATGACACAATCTGTTACTGAATACATCAGCAGATAACTAGGAATATTTTTAAACCTGTTTTAAATTGGCTCAATTGCCATTTACGTACCAAATAATTTATTGTGATACATATTGGTATCGCCGGAGTCTGCAATATATATCATGATATAGATTTTAGGACATATCGCCCATCCTTGCTGGAAAACTTTTCAATGAGGCGAGATTAATTACCGCAATTTGCGGACTATAAGCCGCACCTGACTATAAGCCGCACCAGCTAAATTTAGGGGAAAATACAGATTGCTCCATATATAAGCCGCACCCGACTATAAGCCGCAGGGTTTTGATGTGTAATTACCGTAGTATATAGGGGTTCCTGCTACCACGGACGGGATTGTCGGGACAGAGATGAGCGTCCCATTTATTAACAATAAATCTTTCAATCATTCAATCAAACTTTCACATCTTTGACATGGCGAACAGCATTCGTGCAGAGTACAAATAATACAACGGTGCAAAGTAATACAAAGTGCTCGCCTGTACGTTATCAAAATAACCAGCCTACCGGTATATGAAAAGTCAGTCTTTAATCATTGTGTCATTGTCTTCCTCCTGAATACTAAAACCACCGAAATCCTCTTCGTCGGTGTCGGAGAAGAACAGGCCGTAAATAAGCCGCACCCTTGTATAAGCCGCAGGGACCAGAACGAGGGGAAAAAGTAGCGGCTTACAGTCCGGAAATTATGGTATACTGTGCAGTTGGTGCTTTAAGGTGAACAAATCAAGCGCTCCTACCGTGTAGGACAGGGGTGTCAAACTCATTTTAGCTCACGGGCCGCATGGAGGAAAATCTGTGCACACGCGGGCCGCACTATTCAAATCATGGCATTAAAAATAAAGACAACTTCAGATTGATTTCTTTGCATTACTTTGGCCAAAATAGAACAAACACATTCTGAAAATATTACAATAAAAATATAGAAAAAATACCGGCAGCGGTAAAGTTTAGATCCATGAAGGAAAGAAGAAAGTGAATGTATGTTTATAACTGAATATATTTACATATGCGTAAACATTTGTTGTCTTTTGTATTATTTTTTTAATGAATTGTTTTTGACAACATTTTTCCAAAACACAATATAGAATGTGAGATATAACAGGATAATGCATACATTTATCATTTGTTTTCAAAGCGGTTACAAAAAATTTACTGTCACCCCATTTTATGACTTGATGGGGTCCCTGGGACCCCATTTTGACAGCTCCTAGCGCCAGCACTGATGGAGTATTGGTGCGTGCATAACAGCAGCAGGCGGCTGTGGCCTGCGGGCCGGTTTTAACACTAAATCAAATGTCATCCAGGGGGCCATAGATAATTCATTCCAGCCAGTTCCGACCCACGGGCCTTGACTTTGACACTCCTGGTGTAGGAGGTTCCAAACTGCCCCTAAACTCATTGGACCTCTCAGTGTAACCAAACATGGTGTCAGCTGTGCAGGACTTCTTTACTCCTTCAGAGGAAAATGTCCCGTGTCCTGCACGAACCAAATGCCCTGCAAACACTAAGCATGGAAAAAAGGGCAAATATACTTAAAATAAAATCTGAGATATAAATAAGTTTTTGGTATCGGCTTGGAAAGAAATATATCGCGTGTCCGTACTCTTTTATACAACTCTTGTAATGGATGTCATTAGACTGTGTACCTAATGAAGTGTCCAAAGTGAGGAATCATTTTTTTATGTCAGAAAAGGGCAAGAACATTTCAAGGTGAGTTTTTGTACCAAGAAGGTAATGTTTGCTTTGTAGGAGTCGTGGCGTAGAACAGTCAGCACTGGCGTCCAGCACGGCATCCCCATGCCTTGCTTCACCACCGCGCTGTCCTTCTATGACGGCTACAGACACCACATGCTGCCTGCCAACCTCCTCCAGGTAAACAGCATCAAATGAAGAACTGTCATTTGCTTTTGGAGCAAACAAAAGGTAAAGCCTTGTGTTCCGTTCAGGCTCAGAGAGATTACTTTGGAGCTCACACGTACGAGCTGCTCAGCAACCCGGGACGCTACATCCACACCAACTGGACGGGTCACGGTGGGAACGTCTCCTCCTCGTCCTACAACGCTTAGTGAGGACAACATGGCTGAGGTGATGTTATCTGTGAGGAAAAGTGGACATGCTACACATTCCACCTTTTTAACCACGCTCCCAACTCCCAATCGCGTGTCTCTGCACTTTTATTTTTCAACGTGTAGAATGACAGTATATGAGCTGTCAGGCTGCTTAACGCTGGATTAAGACAAAGTGTTGCACTGTGCTGTGTTAGACTAAATAAAGACTTCAATCCCTTTATAATTAGCTTGCACGTTCCTTACTCTCCAGGTGCCCTAAACAGGATTGAAAAGGGTTTGTTTGTGATTCTAAATTAGGCAACAAGTTGGCAGCATTCTTAAGCTCATCCACACTGCAGTGTACACAACATAGCTAATGACACATTGTTTACTAACAGAACAGTAGACCTCCATATTAAATAACATTCATGATTAACAAATATACACAATAAAGAGCAATTCTACTAAGTGGAAAGTCCACTTCATAATTTGACTGCTGATGCATCATTGGACGAACTCGACATCAATCATCACTGCACGGTCACTGATTGGCTGGAGTGTCCCTTAAATCAGTTGAAACTGTCTGCAGTTTACTAGTACCTCATTTGAAAGTTGTTTTAGTAACTCATTGCAACAAAGACAAAAATAAATGTATTGTGGCAATTAAAAAAAAAAATGCACGGTTTGCTCTCAAAAAGAAACATCTAAACAGGAAGTGGTAATGGCGCCTCAAAATGTCACCTGAGGTCAACTGGGTGTGAGATCTCGGCCAGTGATACTCAAACCGTGGTGGTACACCAAACAATTACTTAAATAGTCAAACACATTGTTACTGTTCAAACTGTGTATTGTTATAGTGGCCAAATATATTAAATATACACTTGTTAAATAGAACTGCTGCTGTTTTTAATGAATACTTTGGCCTACTTCGCTACTGCATTTTAATGTTGGTCATTATGGTGGTAGTTGGAGAGCCAAGTTTTTTATAGGTGGTACTCGCTGAAAAATGTTTGAGAACCACAGGATTAACTCTTCAATAGCAGCATATTAGAATTAAGTTGCCCTACACTGCATATCTAAAATGGGTCTAAAATGTATTAATCTGTAACTCCTTCCTTCGTCCACAAGATGGCGCCAATGCTGTTGGTGGTGGCAATCACATCAATTATTTGTTTGCTTGGTCCTGCCAGGATTCAAATTCGTTGAAAGACAATGCAATCTAGTCATATCCACTATCCAGCAGTCATGTAGAATCCATTACATTGTATTATTAAAACGGCAAAATAAAGTATTTTAGATTGTAATTGATTCCAGAATTTTTATCTACTATAAGGGAACATTTGCATTTTAAAAATGTAGGATTGAAACATCATGCATGCTTTAACCTCCACAAAGCAACTAGCATGAATGTAATAGTTTGAATGTAGCAGTGAGGACTTCAAATAAAAAGTGATGCAATGGGAACAAACCACAACAGTGGCACTCAGAATAACTTCTAAGTGCTCTAAAAATAAAAATGGTTGTCCTAATCTCCAATAACAAACGACAGGTGAAGAAGATCAACTCAAAAGCTTTTTATTTTGTCTCAATACTAAAAGATGTCCACTTCAGCTTGTGTGCTCCAAATGTTTTACAATGAAGCAAAGAAAAAGTCGTACTTTAAATTATGATGGGATTACAGGTCAGTGGGATTTGGGCCTCGTTTGTGTTGTGGGAAGCAAACTTCCAACTAAGCATGGGATGGTCCAAGGTTCCTCACGATGATCCTTTTCTGGATTTAAGGCATTGGTGTAGAAATCCCAGCCAGCGTCTGTCTTCAACACTCCGGGTTCCAGTGTTCCATGTCCGAGGCCCCTAAACATGTGAATTAAAGCGTTGGCAGTTCGATTAATGGACGGTCAGAAAGAATCCACCGTGAAGAGCTCATCTTAACTACTCAAATTCTCTTTTTATTTAATTTTCCATTGACAAAACATAGAAAAGAACCCTCATTCAAAACTCAAACTTCCAGGAGGACCATGTCAAACATTTACCACATCTGCAGCACACGTTCCCCCCCCAACACTCAAGCAGCACGGGTCTGATCTTCACACACAGAGGGTGGTAACGGAGAGAAAATAAAGCACACGACAGACGCACAACAGTCCACATTGAATTAGACATCAAGAGGAAACAAGCATGTGACAGTTTATACTTAAGCACTACTCGGGCTGGGAAATGGTGAGAGAAAGAGTGGATTAATGTCCTTGTGATGACCATTAGGGACACACTCACTCGCACAAAGCCACAGGTTCTTCCAACTCTTGCAGGCATTTGTCCTTTCCACAAGAAAAAGAAAAAAAAATAGCCAAAAGAAAAACAAGCAGTCTTTCCTCACTCGTGCTTTCGTTCACGTTGCACTCGCTCGCTGCACATCATCCCACTCATCGATCTCAGACAAGAAGTCCATGACAAAGGGAGAGGAATAGAAGGCAACACCCACCGTCGAGCACAGTAAATGCAGAGTGAAGCTTGTGTTCTTTGATGGCAAAGCATTTAGACGTGCGAGGAGGGCAACTGATACTGAGATCTGTAGAACATTGCTGCCAGTGAGGCGCTTCCTCCCGGGAGAGAGCGAAAGAGTTGGTGAACTGCAGGAGAGACGTTCATCAAGGCGTTTCCATCAGATGGCAAAAAAAAAAGATGCACTGCATTCAGAACATAATCACGTCTTATAGCACTAATGTGACAGGCGCATGTTTATAAATAATCTTGCATGCACATACTGTATCTCAAACGGTCTAACTAACCCCAGTCCAACTACACATCAGTCACACACAGTTAACAAAAAAAGGCAGTGTGTTTTATACCCAGTTCCCCGCTTGTACTTACCAGATTAGCCTATTATAGAATCAACTTAAATGTTATCTACATGCCCCAATTTGAAGACTTAGTATCCATAGAGGCACCAAAGCTGGAGTTGAAACCGCTGTTGGAGGCGGAGTTAGTGCCTGCAGCCCAGCCCAGACTAGCGGAGGTGCCGCCACCGCCGCTGTAATTGGCGCTGGTGGAACTATATGTTTGATCTCTGGTGGTGGAGGGTGTGCCCGTAGCAGACGTCATACCCTGCTGGTTAGCCAGCATACCCATCATGCCCCAACTGCTCTGGAGCGCCGCTTGCGCAGCTGCCACCATGGCCGGGTTTAAGCCCAAGGCCCCGAAATTAACCCCCCCGCTACCGCTGCCTAGCCCTGCGCGACTACTGCCGTACACCTGACTGAACCCGCCAGCCCCGAAGCGCCCTCGCTCCATCATTTGCCTACTGTTGTTGTGTTTGGGCTCCGCATTGGAGATGTGCACGCTGACACCCTTGATGATCAGGTCCTCGCCACACAGCGCCTGAGCCACCTGAGGAAATGTCAACAAGTCGTTATGGCGATCACGCCACCTTTTCTTCAACGTGTACTTTCTGGATAAAAAGTCATACCTGGTCGTCAGCAAAGGTCACAAACGCAAACGCACGGAAAGGTTTAGGGATGAAAACGTCAGTGACTTCACCGTATTGCATGAAGTACTGTCGCAGTTCATCTGGGGTCATGTCCTCTGTGCAGCGGCCAACAAAGATTTTACGACTGCGCATTGGCTCGTCTGGTAAGGCCTGACCAGGATGAAAAACGCTTATTAAAATTGTGAGCAAGTCAACATTAGGGATGTACCGATGGGGTGATTTTTGTGAAAACAGTGTGGAGCTGCTCCCCTAAACTACCGTATTTTTCGGACTATAAGTCGCAGTTTTTTTCATAGTTTGGCCGGGGGTGCGACTTATACTCAGGAGCGACTTCTGTGAAATTATTAACACATTACCGTAAAATATCAAACAATATTTAGCTCATTCACGTAAGAGACTAGACATATAAGATTTCATCGGATTTAGCGATTAGGAGTGACAAATTGTTTGGTAAACGTATAGCATGTTCTATATGTTATAGTTATTTGAATGACTTACCATAATATGTTACGTTAACATACCAGGCACGTTTTCAGTTGGTTATTTATGCGTCATAACGTACACTTACTCAGCATGTTGTTCACTATTCTTTATTTATTTTAAATTGCCTTTCAAATGTCTATTCTTGGTGTTGGGTTTTATCAAATACATTTCCCCCAAAATTGCAACTTATACTCCAGTGCGACTTATATATGTTTTTTCCCTTCTTTATTATGCATTTTCGGCCGGTGCGACTTATACTCCGAAAAATACGGTCATAAAGATCACATGTATTCAAGAAACTAAGCTGCATTTCTTAGTATTTTGCGGATGAGGCAGAAAGTTTACACACAGAGAAAAAGCCAGGAACAGACATGCTAATAGCTAAACTAAGCTAGCTTTAAACACCAATAAATAAGTGCTTAGTAAATTTTAAGAAGTGTAGATAGAAGTACATTGCAGCACAAAGTAAGCAGATATCAACATGAAATATGATTGATACTAGAGTGATCAGATCGATATTTTTCCAAAATAATTTTGAGGTTTTTGTTCATGTTTAGAAGCTGAGGGAATAAATCCCTGGACACAGGCAGCTTTGGAGGGCAAAAACCAAAGGATGTATAAGAGTAGCACACAGTAGAGTTTGTTTAGTTATTGCGCACTGACTGTTTTGATCAAACATTTGTATGTCATAAAGGAAAAGAAGGAAATGGTTAAAATATTGTCTGTCATTAGCAGTTATCTTAAATACATGAAAAAATGTCAGTTAATCGATGTGATCGATATCAGCTGATCTCACTCATGGATGATTGGAATCAGTAACATAAAACCCTGATCGAAACATCCCTAGTCAACAATATTGATCATTCCAGGATGGAGCTATTTGAACCCTTTTTAGGTTCTTATTATTGTTATTTTCTATTTTATTTATTGCTAATTTTACTACTTTTTTCTCTCCCCAGTTTCTGTTATTGGTTATAATAATTTTTTTACATATTCTTAAAAATATATTTTATATTACATTATTCAGATCGTTAATTTAATGTTTATTCTGCAGTGTGGTGTTTTCCTCAATTCTCAGTGTCATGTCTAGTTATTGAGAGGTCGTAGGTGCAAATTGGCAGCCATGTTTCTGTCAATCTACCCCAAGGCAGCCATGGCTTTCATTTGCACCAAAAATAATGCATTAATATTATTTATTAATGTTAACGAGCCCAGAAACACCTCCCAAGGTTTTACTGTATATGGCTAGGTCTGAAGTCGTTGACATTTTTTTATATTGTGAAACAATGTGTTATGTTTTACCTATATTTTTATGAGGAACCCTTTTGAGGCTTTAATATAAAAAATAACTTGATTTTTTACTTTTTCTTTGAATTTCTTCCCGTTTTCACGCCAGTTTTGTATTGATAGGGTAATATTTGCCAAAGGGGTTGGAAGTAGCTCCATCTACTATCACTTTTCTTCTGCCGACTGCAAACTAATTGATTGAACCAACTCTACTGGTTGCAGCTAAGTATTACACTCCACGAATCAAACAATTGTACAATTCGTTGGGAGCAATGAATTGTAAGTCTTACAAGTCAGTGGTACCTTTGAGTTGGGCAGCTTGCAGTCACACCATCGCCCATCAATCATGTGTCTCTGAGAAATCACTTTCACTTGGGTTTCGTAGTCAGTGAAGCGCACAAAGCCAAAACCTTTAGAGTTGCCCTTTGCATCTCTCTTGATCTGGAAAGAATACAAATAAAATAGTTGCTTAATGGTAATGCTTTGTTTAATCCAATCATCCATTTTCTACTGCTAGTTACTTTTCGGGTACGTCCAAAAAAGTAGAGAACTGTGCTTAAGTATTAGGCCACCATTAGGAGTTATGTTAGATGACATTGTAACTCTGCTTAACATACAGATTAGCTCAGTTATCACTATTTATGTACGCCATTATACATTTTGTCCATATATTTAGTGAGTATTTGTTTATAATACTATTATTAAATATCAGTCAGATGGTGGCAAGACTCAAGCAAACAGCGTCCATCTCAACCTCCCCCGATGCTTTCACATGTTTTTGGTCTTGTCATCATTTACATGGGTTTGTTTACTAATGAGGAAAAACCGAAAGCACCAGAAACGTTTGTGATGGGTTAAATTTCACTTCTGGCCATAAATATATAAGAAACACTGACGTGTGTGGGGAGCACAATTAGTCTATGATGAGGAGTACTCTCGCAGGAAGGAGGAGCCTACGCTAGACGTGAGAGGAAAACTGATTCGACAAAATTCAGCATGCCGCTAATACCTGGATGTTGCACTTAACACACATTAAACCTTCAGGCTTCTGTGTTATCCCATGCAACATCCCTTTAAGAATTTTAAAAGACTATAATGAATATATTTTAACACCATTTCATATACATACTGACAAAAAATACAAAGAAATGAAGGAAAATGGGAGGCCGAGAATAAATGGTAAGTATATTAAGTCCGTCCCTGTTTGTTTATATTGGAAAACAAAATGTTTAACCTAACTTAACATCACAACGGTCATTTTTATGATTTGCCATTGAATTCCAATGCCTTTATGCCCAACTTTCTTAAGTTTTCTTTCAGAAAGTGCAGTGTGCTTCATTCATATTGAGTGGTTTTACACAATAACAATAACAACCAGAAAGTTGGCCATGGTGAAGGAAAGCACAACAATATGTCATTTGTGAAGGGAAATGTTAGCAGCTCTGCTAAAACTACTAAATGGTTAACTTTTGCAGTTTTTTCACAATTGAGCAAACCGAGAACATCTACTTTGTAACAAGTTGCAACAAAACAGGGAGCGCAGACAGAACACAGATTGCAAGCGTCAGACAAAATTTGGATAGGATGAAATTGAAGAATATGGATAACATTAAAATTTTTGTATTTCACCTTAAATACATTTTCACCTGGGGTGTTAAGTTGACCCTTGTACTGTTGTCCAGGTTTTTGTTGCGTTTCAGCATCGTTTGCCAGAGACTTGTGCTGGATTTTCTTTTTGCTTTTTCATTATAATTCCATTCACTTTCACTGCAATGTTTACAAACGCTGTCCTCAACAATGGCTTAGTATCCAGATTCTAACCTGAGTTGTGACGTCACTTGAAATGTTTCTATCCACTAGCTTCATGCATTAACTTGTTTGCTCTGGAGCCACAAATCGTTGAACTGGCACTTACCTATTCTACACAAATAACTCGGCTCTGCTGTGGGCTTTTGTAATCTCTCCTGCTAGCTTAACTCTGCTGTAACATACCGCTCCGCACACAGAACATAGCACATTCGCTGTGCTCCATAAATTCTGACTGGGCTTCACAGGCACTTTATTAGTTCTGTTTGGTTGTTAATAGTGCCCTCAAAATTATGTTATGATTTTTTATTAATGTATTTTCATAAAACACGACAGTATCTTTTAAAAACTTTTTTATTGCCATATTTAAAACATTTCACGAGATTTTGATGATATTTTAAGACCTTAAATTCCAATTATTGGATTTGAGACTTTTTAAGACCTTGCAAATCAATCTTTATGTTAACCATGTTCCATTATTTAGGGTTTCACTATCTATCCATCACAACTACAAACCTTGTGGCATCTTGGGACTTCTGCACAGCACGTAGTGTATCAAAGAAAAGAATAGGATGACATGCTTAAGTACCTGTACCATGATGACCTCGCCAAAGGGGCTGAAATATTCCTTCAGGTCTTGTTCTGTGGTTTTCCATGGCAGGCCGAGGACAATCAAGTCTGATGTCTTCTGAAAACCCCTTTTGATTTTAACAGCTGAAGCGGCGTCAATTTCTTCCATCTTTCTTTTGTTGTCTGTCGAGAAGAAGTGTGGTTAAATGTAAGTAAACAAAATGTTTAACTGGTGTATTTATGGACTGATGTACATTAAGGCAGTGTGCCTAAAATCAGAGAGAAGTTGCTTGAGCGCAAAAATAATGACTTAAGTGGTGAATCTGTATTTTCATTTGCCATTTAATTTGATCGACAGTTAAGAAATATCCATACATTTTCTACCGCTTGTCCCTATAATTATTTAGTTTATTTTAGCACAAAAAATACAATTGTATGTAAATGCATTTGTCAGTATTTATGAGGGCCTTCTAATGCAGTATATTTAGTACTCTGCTTTTAAGTGTTAAATAAATAATAATCTTTGTTATTATTACATGGGTTCGTATCATTTGACAAGTTTGTAAACTTTAAGTAGATTGGAAAATTATTGAATATTATTAAAACCAAGAGTAAGATTACTAATTTAGTGTTAATATTTGAATGGGCCCCAGCCTCCCCATGCATGGAAAAGTTGGGCCCCGGGGATCAAAAAGTTTAAGAACTGCTTCTTTCTAGCAGTCGTAATGGTAACCTACTGAAACCGAGGGTCTGGTAAAAAATTTTGCAAAAAGGAAGTACAGCAGGCAGAAACACGAGAGGCACTTTAAAAGCCACCATCTCTTTTAAACACTGCCACCATCAAGAGCTCTCCTTATTTCCCACCTGTCACATACTTCCCGGCTTCACAATAATAGCGCTATGCGCTAACAAAAGAATGATCTTATAAATTTTTTTTTATTAATATTACTATAAATAACAGTCAAAGTGATGGGATCCGTGAAGCTTATTCCGCAACTCGCCAAGCTTTAATTTGCTGCTCGTAACATTGCCATGTTTTTTTAAATGTTGTGTAATGATTATTTTTGTAATCAGGCTGACCTAAACCTAAATCGGTGTTAAATAAATATGTATGTTATATATAGTTATTAGAATATGATTAAAACTAAGAGTGAGATTACTAATTTAGTGTTAATATTTGAGTGGGCAAAGGTTAAGAAACCCTGCATTAGGGGACACCTGCATCAAAAACATGATTGTTTAACAATCGTGATCATGACGAATTGAATGGTTTCTTGCATAGTTATTGTTTCAACAGTTTACAGCTACAATTTGAGCTAATATTATTATTATCGGCGGTCACTCAAACGAGTATGACGATCCTCCTAGTAGGGGGATATCCCTTTATGGAGGATGCCTGTGCGTGACTTTGTTTTACGTGGGGAGACTGGTGCACAGACAGTCACCACACGATCCTTGACAGAATCCGGTCAGGGTCCAGTGGCATGGAGTCCAAGACGACTGGGGACCCTTTTCTGCTGCAGCCTTCTTCCGCCATCGCAGCCGTTGTGGTAGTTCTTAAATCTACTGTCTTCCGCCTGCTCCGCCGTTGAAGTCTTCACCGTATCCCTGGCTAGGGGGCAGTCAGGTAATAGGCCTTTGCCAAGGGCCACCTGGGGTAACAGTAGTAAAGGGGTTAACCTCCTAGTGCCCCAAGACCCCATAGAGGAGCCTCAACTGCCAGATGCACTTTAACGTCATGCCCAGGACAGTTAAGCTAATACACATCTGCGGTCCCCTCCAGGGTTTCTCATTGTAGCCCATTGGGTTGAGTTTTTCCTTGGATGTCGTTGTGGCTTGTGCAGGCAGCCCTTTGAGACACTTGTGATTTAGGGCTGTATAAATGAACTTTGATTGATTGATAATCAGTGTTGGGACTAACACGTTACAAAGTAACGCGTTACTGTAACGCCGTTAGTTTCGGCGGTAACTAGTAATCTAACACGTTATTTTTTATATTCAGTAACTTAGTTACCGTTACTACATGATGCGTTACTGCGATTTTTTTAAGTAGTATCGGCTAGAAACGGAATATCTGAGTGTGTTTTATTGGAGCGCTGCGGTGGAAAAGAAGAGGTGTGATTTCTGTGGGCGGGGGGCTCCCAGACCGTAGTTGAGGGGCGCAGGGGAGACGTTTCTCCAGGGCCTATGTACTTCGGGGCTAACAACCTTCACTTTACCCGGAAGTGGGTCTTTACAGCTGAGGGTGAATGAGAGGCCAGCGGTTTGTTGCAACTTTGTGACTTTATTGGACACATCCATCCACCAAGCTAGAGCACCTGCACGCACTCACTGTTGCCTTTCCCTCACCTCTCTCGCCACTCACTCACTGACGTCACTCACCTCACATGCTGTCATATCTTAAAGGGCCACACACACATACGCTACTGTCATAACTAACAAGACATCATGGTGAAGCCAGAAGTCGAGTTTCTTGACATGGAGACATTCTCAATACTTTACTTTTAACAAGACATCATGGTGAAGCCAGAAGTCGAGTTTCTTGACATGGAGACATTCTCAATACTTTTCTTTTGTCGAGCACAAAGAAAATAACATTTTAGTTAAATGTAAGTTGTGTCTTGGATCAAAGATCCTATCTACTTAAAGTTAAAGTGCCATTATGTTGCAGCTATTTAAAATAGTTTTGTCAATTTGTTCTGGCCTGAAATAAATTGGCCCTTTGAAACATATCTTTGTGTGTTGTATGTAGACCACATTGCTTTCTGAGTTCAGTGATGCAAATGCATGTCACGTTGATCAACAGATTGTATTATTCTCCAGTGCAATAACAGTACTGAAATGAAGGCTAAAAGGGCATTAAAGGCCTACTGTAACCCACTACTACCGACCACGCAGTCTGATAGTTTATATATCAATGATGAAATCTTAAAATTGCAACACATGCCAACATGGCCAGGTTAGATTAGTTTGATTGATTGATTGATTGATTGAGACTTTTATTAGTAGGTTGCACAGTGAAGTACATATTCCGTACAATTGACCACTAAATGGTAACACCCGAATAAGTTTTTCAACTTCTTTAAGTCGGGGTCCACTTAAATTGATTCATGATACAGATATATACTATCATCATAATACAGTCATCACACAAGATAATCACATTGAATTATTTACATTATTTACAATCAGGAGTGTGGAGGGGGGGTGGGGTGGGGGGGGTGGGGGGGTAGTGGACATAGAGAGAGAGAGAGAGAGAGAGAGAGAGAGAGAGAGAGAGAGAGATCAGAAGGCATAAGAAAAAGAATCTGCATTTGATTGTTTACATTTGATTATTAGCAATCCGGGTAGGGTGTTAGTTTAGGGTTGTAGCTGCCTGGAGGTGAACTTTTATAGCGGTTTTGAAGGAGGATAGAGATGCCCTTTCTTTTATACCTGTTGGGAGCGCATTCCACATTGATGTGGCATAGAAAGAGAATGAGTTAAGACCTTTGTTAGTTCGGAATCTGGGTTTAACGTGGTTAGTAAAGTGCAATTTTAAATTTCCCGCGAAATATTCTGCTGAAAACGTCTCGGTATGATGACGTTTGCGCGTGACGTCACGGATTGTGCGGACATATTGGGACACCATTGTGGCTAGCTATTAAGTCGTCTGTTTTCATCGCAAAATTCCACAGTATTCTGGACATCTGTGTTGGTAAATCTTTTGCAATTTGTTTAATGAACAATGAAGACAGCAAAGAAAGCTGTAGGTGGGATCGGTGTATTAGCGGCTGGCTACAGCAACACAACCAGGAGGACTTTGAGTTGGATAGCAGACGCGCTAATGTGAGTACAGCTTTGGCTTCCAAACATTTGATCGCTTGCCCGTACGTGTGTGTCGCTATGTGCATGTCACGTACGTAACTTTGGGGAAATATATGTACTGTATAAACTTTACGGAGGTGAACGGTACTTTGGGCTGTGGGATTTAGTGTGTTGTGCGGGTGTTTGATTTGTATTGGCGGGTTGTGTGGACGGGAGGGGGGAAGTGTTTGTTATGCGGATTAATTTGTGGCATATTAAATATAAGCCTGGTTGTGTTGTGGCTAATAGAGTATATATATGTCTTGTGTTTATTTACTGTTTTAGTCATTCCCAGCTGAATATCAGGTCCCACCCGCCTCTCACAGCATCTTCCCTATCTGAATCACTTCCACTGCCCTCTTGTCCTTCACTCTCACTTCCCTCATCCACAAATCTTTTATCCTCGCTCAAATTAATGGGGTAATCGTCGAATTCTCGGTCCGAATCTCTCTCGCTGCTGCTGGCCATGATTGTAAACAATGTGCAGATGTGAGGCGCTCCACAACCTGTGACGTCACGCTACTTCCGGTACAGGCAAGGCTTTTTAATCAGCGACCAAAAGTTGCGAACTTTATCGTCGATGTTCTCTACTAAATCCTTTTAGCAAAAATATGGCAATATCGCGAAATGATCAAGTATGACACATAGAATGGACCTGCTATCCCCGTTTAAATAAGAAAATTTCATTTTAGTAGGCCTTTAATGGGAGCCTTAAAAAAAAAAAAGAAGAAGTAACTAAATAGTTACTTTTCACAGAAACGCATTACTTTTTGGTGTAAGTAACTGAGTTACTTTTGAAATAAAGTAACTAGTAACTGGTTTTCAGTAACTAACCCAACACTGTTGATAATACAAGATGTTGTTGCGGCCTTATCTTTGTATTAGAAGCCCCTGCCAAAGTGACGAGTGGACGTGTCCTCCTCACCTTTGGGGTAGTTGACCACGTAGACCAGGTTCCCCCACTCGCTCTCCGGGGCATGCAGGACACCCTCCACCAGCCGGACTCCGCGCATACACTGGGACTCAGGGTTCCTGTAGCGGAGCCCGCACGCCCCCGGGAACTGAGCCGCGACCGACGACAGCAGAACCGTGCCGTCGTCCTCCGAGGGGATCTCCATCGGCTCCTCGTTTTCATCTTCGGCCACCCGAATGTACAACTCGGACATGTTCTCTGAAAGACTGGCGGCCAGCTTGAAGCCTGCGTGTGCTAATATGCTACGAAAGGGGGGGGGGGGCTATTGCTCGATGCGCAAATGTCGCGCCGGAGTTTGTCGCTCGACTTTGCAACAAGAACAAACCAGTAAAACGTCACAGCGCTCCGAGGGGTGGAACATTTAATAGCTGGCGGCCGTTAAAAAGCGTCACTTTTTTCTCCCGCAGACAAGTTAGCTTGCCTGCTAGCTACGAAGCTAGCAAACGCGAGACGGCTCGAAAAATGAATGAGCGTCCACTCCGACGGCGGCTTTGTAGTCTACGGACACAAACGCTATCCTCTTACCTGCCTATTATGGCCAAACTGAGACACAAATAACACAAATTACGGGAATTGAAGTAGGAGGTTAAGCGAATCACAATGAGCAACTACACGCGCCGGCTACCTGCGAAGTTAGCTAACAAAATGGCTGCTTAACATTTAGGAATGACGTCATCCCCCCATGAGCACCCTTGTTTTCCTGGCGATACAACGCGTTACATTTGACGCTAAAAATGAGTTATTTGCTGTGTTTGAACAGCCTTTAATACTCTCCGCTGAATATTTAGCGGCATGTTGTTTTGTTGAGCTCACATCTGGCGTGTTTAAAAGTTTATTTGACACTGACAACATCGAAGTAAAATACAAACAAGATTGGAAATGCCTGAAAATCGGTAAGTAATGACTTGTATTTTATTGAAATTAATCACAATTCCAGTTTCTCTTAAATAAATAAATTAATTAAAAAATATATTTTCTTGTAATGTCCTAAATGCGATTGGGAGCATTTGTCGCCAAAGTTGCCAGATGGAAAATGACAAATTATCGTACTAGAACAGGGGTGTTTTTGATTGATTGATTGAGACTTTTATTAGTAGATTGCACAGTGAAGTACATATTCCGTACAATTGACCACTAAATGGTAACACCCGAATAAGTTTTTCAACTTGGTCGGGGTCCACTTAAATTGATTCATATACTATCATCATAATACAGTCATCACACAAGATAATAATCAGGGTATATACATATAATTATTTACATTATTTACAATCCGGGGTGTGGGATGTGGAAGGGGGGGTTAGGTTTGGTTGTTATCATCACTTCAGTCATTGATTGATTGATTGATTGATTGAAACTTTTATTAGTAGATTGCACAGTGAAGTACATATTCCGTACAATTGACCACTAAGTGGTAACACCCGAATAAGTTTTTCAACTGGTTTAAGTCGGGGTCCACTTAAATTGATTCATGATACAGATATATACTATCATCATAATACAGTCATCACACAAGATAATCATCTATATACATTGAATTATTTACATTATTTACAATCCGGGATGTGTAGGGGGGGTTAGGTTTGGTTGTTATCATCACTTCAGTCATTGATTGATTGATTGATTGATTGAAACTTTTATTAGTAGATTGCACAGTGAAGTACATATTCCGTACAATTGACCACTAAATGGTAACACCCGAATAAGTTTTTCAACTTGTTTAAGTCGTGGTCCACTTAGATTGATTCATGATACAGATATATACTATCAGATATATACTACATTTGAACAGTGTAGGTCTGACTTGGTAGGATATGTACAGCAGGTAGTGGACAGAGAGAGAGAGAGATCAGAAAGTATAAGAAAAAGTGTCTACATTTGATTATTTACATTTGATTATTTACAATCCGAAGAGGTATGATGAGGAAGGGAGGGTGTTAGTTTAGGGTTGACGTTGCCTGGAGGTGTTCTTTTAGTGCGGTTTTGAAGGAGGATAGAGATGCCCTTTCTTTTACACCTGTTGGGGGTGCATTCCATATTGATGTGGCATAGAAAGAGAATGAGTCAAGCCTTTGTTAGATCGGAATCTGGGTTGAACGTGGTTAGTGGAGCTCCCTCTGGTGTTGTGGTTATGGCGGTCATTTACGTTAAGGAAGTAGTTTGACATGTACTTCGGTATCAGGGAGGTGTAAGCGGATTTTATAGACTAGGCTCAGTGCAAGTTGTTTTACTCTGTCCTCCACCCTGAGGACAGAGTAAAACAACTTGCACTGAGCCTAGTCCTGTCCAAACGTTTTCCACCGAAAAAATAAAGCATGCGGGGGGCAGTTTGGCCTTTTTCGTTTTTCAAACCAATACATCGTATAGATTTTATTTTATAACCTTTAGGTCATAAAAATGTTAAACTATTACATTTTTTATTTGACACCTAAATCTCTAGATCAATGGTTCTTTACCTTGTTGGAGGTACCGAACCCCACCTGCTTCAAATGTGCATTCACCGAATCCTTCTTTAGTGAAAAATATTATTATACATATATATTTTTTAAATTCAAGACAAAGTTGTATGTTTTTTTTACTGGTGCACAAAATGAACCGTGCATGAACATCACCTTGTTCCAAGAACAGAACCAACACAGTGCACAAACTCACAACAAATTACTGTCAGGTTCAAACACCGAACTATTTATTACACAAGACAAGAAGAAGGAATCAAGCAGAGACAGAGTTAAATTTTACTCATGAGGAAAGACGTATTGGGCTGCACACTCAGTTACAGTTTCCCCCTACGCTCTAGGGTACAGTCCCACGTGCTCCTCTATTTATTCGGGAAGTCCCTAGTTAACATCACTGAGGCTGCTTCTGAAGGGAGGGGTTATGCAAGCAGCCCCAGTAGACACAATACATGATTATTCAGAATGGAAATGTGCTGACACTCGTGATTTCGCCCTGTCTCTGTTTTGTCTGCGTTGAGGTATTCGATGTCCATCCTTGGCAGTCAGCAGGCAGGGTCTGGAAACAAACTGCCGACACGAGACAACTCGCAAAGCAAGATTACAAGTTGTGCCTTTGCACAGATAGAAAAGTACAACTTCAGCACTATAATAACTATAGCAACGGCCTTTAAGCATAAGAGTTGTGTGATAACTTATACATAATTATTCTTTTTTTACACACCTGCAAATCAGATGGAAAATTAAAGAGAACATTGTTTGGGGGTATCCATAATACGCCGATAGGGAGAAGTTTTTATTTACACGATGAGTCAGGTGTGTCTCGACCTTCGCCGAACCCCTGAGACCGACTCACCGAACCCCTAGGGTTCGATCGAACCCAGGTTAAGAACCACTGCTCTAGATCAACTTCAGATCTATCTGTCGATATATTTTCTAAAAAATATATTGTATGTCTTTTTTTGTCAAACCCTTTTTTTTTATGGCAAAAATACGGTGGCTTGGAAGTGCAAAAAAATTTAACATTTCATGAAACAGATTACAATGACAGAAAACGCAAAAACAAAAGCTGAAACAACTTAAAATTTTAGAAAACAAAAACACCAAACACTTAACAATTTCAGAAAGCAAAAGCCGAAACAACTTTAAAATTTAGAAAACAAATGAACAAAAAACGAAGCACATTACCATTTCAGAAAACAAAAGACAAAACACTTTACAATTTCAGAAAACACAAAAAACAAAAGCAGAAACGACTTAACATTTCGTAAACCGGAACAGGAATGTCCTAAAATTTCAGTTTGACAGCTAAATCAACCTTTCATTTTGTCCATGTCCACTGAGTCTTCCTCATTCAGGCTCTGCTGACATGAACAAAATGATTGGCTGACTTAGCTGTCAATCTATGATATTAGGACATTCCTTTTCCGGTTTATCAATTATTGTAAGTTGTTTCTTTTTTTTCTGAAATTGTTTTTTTTTGTTCATGTGTTTTTCGAAATTGTACAGTTTGTTTTTTGATTTGATTTTGTGTTTTCTATAGTTGTGCTTTATTTAATGAAATGTTAAAGTGTTTTGCACTCCTAGGCCACCGTACAAAAACATTAAATATGCAATATTTTTCTCCCCCAAAATTTCAAAATTGAATATTTATATAATATTTCATGTGAAGTAATTGGAGCCTTAAATAGGTCAACAATCTGTGTTGGCCCTGCAATGAGCTAGCGACCATTCCAGGGTGTACCCTGCCTTCTGCCCGAGTGCAGCTGGGATAGCCCCCACCTCCTCTCATCCCAGAAAGGGACAAGCGGTAGAAAATTGATGGATGGATGGATTTATGTCCTTTTTGTCATAGAAAAATATACAATATCTTCCCCAATTTTTGATGTGAAGCAATTGGAGCCTTCAGGTAGTCAATAATTCATAACATTGATTTTGATTCATTATTATTTTTTGAGCAATGACAGCGTTGAAGAAGAAAAAAAACCTACATTGCAGCTTTGTGTTATTGGAGTCAGCATTGCAACTTTTTGTCGTTACATTTCACCTGTTTGCTTTTATATTCCACTTTTTTATGTTACTTTAATAGTGTTTGTAGAATGTGCCACAGGCCGTTTAAAAATTAGCTGCAGGCCGCAAATGGCCCCTGTGCCGCACTTTGATCACCTCTGTACTAAATCATCACACATATCTGGTTTGACGTTGCTCGGGACCATCTGCTACAGTAAAACATTAAAACATTACCACAGACCGTGCATGGTGTAACTTATAGATGGCCCACTTAAAAAAAAAAATAACAGTGAATTAGTAATCAGTAATCTATCAATTTCAATAATTACATCTAATCTACTTATAGTTTAAAACCTTGTCAAATGATATATAACCATGTATTGATCACAAATGTTATTGATTTAACTCTTAAATCTAAGGCTTCGGTCAGGCTGATTAGAAAAACAAGTACTAACCAAATATGCTGCATAAGAAGGGACTCATAAATAACTGTCGAAAAATAAATGTACTTACAATTATGTTGTGCTAAAATGAATACACTTAATTAAAAATAAATATGTTTCCTATAGCAGTCAATAAACTTTAAATGAAAATAAAAATAGTTTCACCACTTTAGTCATAATTTTTGCACTTAAGAAACTTCTCTGTAACTTTAGATGGCCCTATGGTTAAGAAACACTGCTTTAAAACGCTCATATTTGTGATGAAAAGGGTCACCCTCCCTTGCAGAGGCTCCTGCTGCGTTGATCAATTTGGTCTCACTGAGAAAAAAGGTTGACACCTTGGGTAGTTTTAAGAAAAAACTGCTTGCAGTCCCCTCTTTTGTGCTCCACTCGGGTAACTTTGCCTAAAAAAACAAAACAAAAAACCTCTCAAAACCCCTCCAAAAAGTTTGTTTTGGCCTGTTTTCCTGAACCAAGTCTGCACATGTGAAGTAGCAATGTGTTGCGTGAGATAAATCATGATTGATGGAGCATTTTATTGTATTTTGAGGTGCACAAATTAAGACAAAACTCTAAGAATTGTTTTAAATAAAGGAAAACTTCATTTTGAGGTCCTCCAGAATAACATTTTTGAGCTTGGGTAATTAAAACTTTGAATAAGTGAATAATCTATGACAGCATTGATTTCAATACATTAATCAGGTAGAAACAACTTTTTTACATTGTCTACTGAGCTCGAATGAGAGAGAGAGCAGGCAGGACTTGGTTGAGTTCACACAAGTGTTTTATATATATACAGTATCTGTCATAATATATATAACGTCTTCTCAACAATAGAGGAGAAATATAGCCTTAGAGAAAACCTTATAGCCTTGTACTTTATAGCTTTGTACTAAAACCTTTAGTACAATGTTTCTCAAACTGTGGGCTCCATCTAGTGGTCGGCAAAGAATCACTTGATTGAAGTACAGTGTTTAATTTTTCCTTATTCAAACACTGTGTAATGTTACAGTCACCACAATATTAAATGTTAAATATATTTGCTAAATAAAACCGCTGCTTTGTTTTTAATGAATACTTATGCCTACTATGCTACTGTATTTTAATGTTGATCATTATGGTGGTACTTGGAGAGCCAAGTGTATTCGAAGGTGGTACTTAGCGAAAAAAGTTTGAGAACTACTGCTTTAGTATATCAGTATATGGAATTAAATGATGGAATGGATTAAGCAAAGAAGTCAAACAATGTACTAATACACAGGTGTCAAACTCAAGGCCCGGGGGCCAGATCTGGCCCGCGACATCATTTTATCTGGCCCGCAAACACCTGGGGCCGTACTTATCAAGCTTCTTAGAATTACTCCTAAGAAGTCTGCTAAGAGTTGACTTAAGAGTAAATAAATTCTTCGCTGAAAGCTGCACTTAAAAGTTAGTTATCAAGCGTCTTACTCACACTTTCAGCGAAGTGTAGGACTGAATCTTAAGTGTCACACTCAGAGCTGAATTACGACATTACTATGTGCCGTAAACGGAATTTTAGGTGACGTCATTTCTGTGTCCATAGAAATGACCAATCACGGAAGGGAATCCGTTGTCTAAGAATAAAGAAATATCTTGGAAATATTTAATTGGACAATGGGAGTGTATATTTTGACAATAAACTACAAAATAATACAAAACAAACTAGTCCCCGCCGGCACTCACGCTACCGCTCCCTCTCTTCTATCGCCCACACACTCACTGACGTCACTCACCTCACGGCCACACACATACGCTACTGTCATAACATTTTCTTTCCAATTCATTAATTAGGCAACTAATTTGAAACTGGTGTGGGTGGCTCTATATATACTAGCCCACTGCAGCCACATGCAGAAATCAACAAGGAATCGAAAAGTATTAAATCTGTGACAAAAATAATATCCGCTCTGTCTAAACGATACCGTTTGATCAGCTGCTCGTCATCAAAAAAAACAAACATTGTTCCGTTCCCTGAACGTTCGCGCACGTCTCTCTCGCCTCAGTGCCATCCCCTGCTGGCAACTCCTAACCACTTAAGACACCTCTGAAGGTCTCTTAAATATCGTGGAGAGTAGGAGTGATTCTTAGACTTAAGAACGTTGATAAAAAGCTTTTATTCTTAAGTTTGAGAGTAGGACTAAATTTCGCAAATTCTCAGGACTTAAGTGTAAAATGGCACTCTAAGAAGCTTGATAAGTACGGCCCCTGGAAATGATATGTGTCAATAAAGTGCTTTATATTTTCTCACTATATGTAATTGATTTTTTTCATTTTGACAGAAAACATATATGTACTGCTTGAAATTGCATACCTTTTAAACTTCAGTAGTATCCAATATTGCAACAAATATTACAGTATATTATCATACTTTCCAAACATGTTTTGTCTAAATAAAAATAAATACTTAAATATCTGCTTGACTTATGATTTTACAGCAAACTACCTATCAAATTAATAAAAATTACAATACATTTTACGGTGTTCTTTACAGCATATTAGTGTAAATTCAAAAAAACTAAAACATTTTTGAGTTAAAATTCTGTTGACTGAGCTGCCAGTTTTTTACTGTAAAATCTTGTTTTTAACGGTGTATTACTGTAAATGGAAAAACGATACATTTGTTTTTACAGCAAAAAAACTGGCAGCTATAAGTTGCCAGAATAAAAAAATAAGTTGTACTGTTTTTTCATGAACAATATAATGTTGTAAAAACCAATGTCAATTTAATAGTACAATTCTGGCAACTAAGCTGCCAGCGTTTTCCGTAAAAAACAAAAAACAAAACAGTGGTGTTGTTTTTATATTTACTGTAAAATGTTGTAAGAAATACAAAAACACAATTTTACAGTAACATATAAAATGAGATAGGTTGATTGGCAACACTAAATTGGCCCTAGTGTGTGAATGTGTGTGTGAATGTTGTCTGTCTATCTGTGTTGGCCCTGTGATGAGGTGGGGACTTGTCCAGGGTGTACCCCGCCTTCCGCCCGATTGTAGCTGAGATAGGCTCCAGCGCCCCCCGCGATCCCGAAGGGAATAAGCGGTAGTAAATGGATGGATGGGATGGATATATAAAATTAATAATGAAATCCAGAGGCAAATTCATCCATTATTTGCTGTTACAAGCGGCCCTCTGATGGCAGCCATAACTGCCATGTGGCCCTCAATGAAAACCAGTTTGACATCCCTGTGCTAATATGATCCAGTTTAGGAGGCTGCTCAAACTAAAAGTGTTTGCAAAGTTCAAGAAAGAAGAATTTGATAAACATTTAGAATTTTATTGAAAATTAGGTATTATTCATCTGATATGTGAATCATAACTAACTTAACTATTTATTAAGAGAACTGTTGTGTTTAATGAGAACAGCAAGTGGACATTTGTGTTAGTACTGTAAATTGCTATGACTTAGAAAAGGGGCAGAAATAAATAAGCCTGGATTCTTCCTACTCATTTTCTAACATGTTTGATTGATTGATTGATTGAGACTTTTATTAGTAGTTTGCACAGTGAAGTACATATTCCGTACAATTGACCACTAAATGGTAACACCCGAATAAGTTTTTCAACTTGTTTAAGTCGGGCTCCACTTAAATTGATTCATGATACAGATGTATACTATCATATATACTATCATCATAATACAGTCATCACACAAGATAATCACATTGAATTATTTACATTTTTTACGATCAGGGGTGTGGAGGGGGGTGGGGGGGAGGATATGGACAGCAAGTAGTGGACATAGAGAGAGAGAGAGAGAGAGAGAGAGAGAGAGAGAGAGAGAGAGAGAGATCAGAAGGCATAAGAAAAAGTATCTGCATTTGATTGTTTATATTTGATTATTAGTAATTGGTTATTGAGAACGGTAAATATGTAAATTATATGATGTATCCCTTGGTAACTGTATACATGTTTGAAATAAACTGAAACCATGAACCATAACTGGCCAAGATAATGTTTATTGCATTTCAATGGCTTTTCAACTCACTTTTTTACACTCTTAAAAGCACAGAGAATTATGCTCAGGGTTTTCCCAGCGCCCTCTGGTGGTTAAGGGGTAAAATTACACTAATACATTATTTTCTTGTTTTTCAATCGGCAAGAATGAAATTAATTCAGTTTTCAAGAAAAAAAAACAACGGAGTAATATACCAGAATTAAGTCTGGCAAAATAGCAGTTACAATTGGAGTCAATGGGGCTGAAAGAGTTCTTAAGAGAAAGTGTGTATACTTTGTGTATATTCTATTCTAACAATGTTGCAATTAAAAACCCAATGCGATTTTACACAAAAACTTGTGAAAGAACTCCCAGGCTGCTAACTTTCAAACTGACCAATCATATCGCATTAGGAACACACATCACGCCTGTTTGGGGCCCTATGGGTGCACAAGGGTGGAGCAATTCAGAATAATCAAAATGGCCTCTGAATGTTTTGAATCAAAACATCAAAATAATCAAAATTTTGATTATTTTACTATCAGTGGATCAAGTTTGGTTGCAGTCATTCATGTATACATCCATCCATTTTCTACCGCTTGTCCCTTTCGGGGTGGCGGGGGTTGCTGGAGCCTATCTCAGCTGCATTCGGGCAGAAGGCGGGGTACACCCTGGACAAGTCACCACCTCATCACACATGTAGTTCTACTAAAATGCTTTTGCTAATGGGTAACTACAGAAAATAATTATATAATTAGTAGGGGTGTGGGAAAAAATAGATTCGAATTTGAATCGCGATTCTCACGTTGTGCGATTCAGAATCGATTCTCATTTTAAAAAAATCAAATTTTTGGGGGGATTTTTTAAAATTATTTTTATTTGTAATTTTTTATTTTTTTAAATTTTTTAATTAATCAATCCAACAAAATAATACACAGCAATACCATAACAATGCAATCCAATTCCAAAACCAAACCCGACCCAGCAACACTCAGAACTGCAAGAAACAGAGCAATTGAGAGGAGACACAAACACGACACAGAACAAACCAAAAGTAGTGAAACAAAAATGAATATTATTAACAACAGTATCAATATTAGTTACAATTTTAACATGCAGGGCCTGAGGATGATGGGGGATCGACGTCGATCTCTCGGGGTGAAGTCACTGAGGTAGTTAGACAACTCCACAGTGGCAAAGCTCCGGGGGTTGACGAGATCCGTCCAGAAATGCTGAAGGCTCTGGGTGTTGATGGGCTGTCTTGGTTGATACGCCTTTTCAACATTGCGTGGAAGTCTGGGACAGTGCCGAGGGAGTGGCAGACTGGGGTGGTGGTTCCCCTTTTCAAAAAGGGGGACCAGAGGGTGTGTGCTAATTACAGGGGTATCACACTACTCAGCCTCCCTGGGAAAGTTTACGCCAAGGTACTGGAAAGGAGGGTCCGGCCGATAGTCGAACCTCAGATTCAAGAGGAGCAATGTGGATTCCGTCCTGGTCGTGGAACAACTGACCAACTCTTTACGCTTGCGGGAATCCTGGAGAGGGCCTGGGAGTATGCCTATCCAGTCTACATGTGTTTTGTGGATTTGGAGAAGGCGTATGACCGCGTCCCTCGGGAGATCTTGTGGGAGGTGCTGAGGGAGTACGGAGTGAGGGGAACCCTGCTGAGGGCCATCCAATCTCTGTACAACCAAAGCGAGAGTTGTGTCCGGGTGCTTGGATGTAAGTCGGATCCGTTTCCAGTGGGGGTTGGTCTCCGCCAGGGCTGCGCTCTGTCACCTATCCTGTTTGTGATTTTCATGGACGGGATTTCTAGGCGGAGTCGTGGCCATGGCGGAGAGGGTATACGTCTCGGGGGGCTAAAGGTTGCGTCACTGCTGTTTGCAGATGATGTGGTCCTGATGGCACCTTCGGTTCATGACCTTCAGCTCTCACTGGATCGGTTCGCAGCCGAGTGTTCAGCGGCTGGAATGAGGATCAGCATCTCCAAATCTGAGGCCATGGTTCTCAGCAGGAAACCGATGGTTTGTACAGTCCGGGTAGGGGACAGGACTCTGTCCCAGGTGGAGGAGTTTAAGTATCTCGGGGTCTTGTTCACGAGTGAGGGAAAGATGGAGAAGGAAATCAGCCGGAGAATCGGAGCAGCTGGGGCAGTATTGCAGTCTCTCTGCCGCACTGTTGTGACGAAACGGGAGCTGAGTCAGAAGGCAAAGCTCTCGGTCTACCGAGCTATCTACATTCCTACTCTCACCTATGGTCATGAAGTGCGGGTAATGACCGAAAGAATAAGATCGCGGATACAAGCGGCCGAAATGAGTTTCCTCAGAAGGGTGGCTGGCATCTCCCTTAGAGATAGGGTGAGAAGTGCAGTCACCCGAGAGAGACTCGGAGTAGAGCCGCTGCTCCTTCGCTTGGAAAGGAGCCAGCTTAGGTGGTTCGGGCATCTCGTGCGGATGCCTCACGAGCGTCTCCCTAGGGAGGTCCTTGTTGCACGTCCCACTGGGAGGAGGCCCCCCGGCAGGCCAAGGACCAGATGGGGGGATTACATCTCCTCTCTGGCCTGGGAACGCTTCGGGATTCCCCAGGAGGAAGTCGCAAATGTTGCTCTGGAGAGGGAAGTCTGGGGGTCTTTGCTGGAGCTGCTGTCCCCGCGACCCGATTCCGGATAAGCGGTTGAAGATGGATGGATGGATGGATTTTAACATAGCAGTGATTAAAAATCCGTCATTGACATTATCATTAGACATTTATAAATTTAAAAAAAAAAGAACAATAGTGTCACAGTGGCTTACACTTGCATCACATCTCATAAGCTTGACAACAGACTGTGTCCAATATTTTCACAAAGATAAAATAAGTCATATTTTTGGTTCATTTAATAGTTAAACAAATTTACTTTATTGCAATCAGTTGATAAGACATTGTCCTTTACAATTATAAAAGCTTTTTACAAAAATCTACTACTCTGCTTCCATGTCAGCAAACTGGGGTAGATCCTGCTGAAATCCTATGTATTGAATGAATAGAGAATCCTTTTGAATTGGGAAAAAAATCGTTTTTGAATCGAGAATCGTGTTGAATTGAAAAAAAAAAATCGATTTTGAATCGAATCGTGACCCCAAGAATTGATATTGAATCGAATCGTGGGACACCAAAAGATTCACAGCCCTAATATTTAGTGATTTAAACTATCAATCAATCAATCAAAGTTTATTTATATAGCCCTTAATCACAAGTGTCTCAAAGGCCTGCACAAGCTCAGATCCCACATCAGGGCAAGAAAAAACTCAACCCACTTAACTAAACTAAAACTTAGAAACACGTACACTCAATTTAAGTTCAATGAATGCTTCTTCAGTTTGCGTATTGCATTCTTGTGGTTTGATACTTCCCCCCGTAATAGTAAATTGCCACTACACGTATCCTGTAAAATCTAGAAATAAACCTGAACTCAACATGTTTTACAGGACTGCACAATATACCACCTTGGAAGCTGTTCTGCACAAAGACAAACCACATAATCTACAGCTGGAGCACAGAGAACCAACTTCCTCGTGCAAGTGAGTTTGCTACTGACAAGCACAGTAAACTGCAAAGTCATTAAGTTGTTTATTATTGGTAGCTGTTTTTTTGTCTTCTTTTTTCAACAAGATTTTATCCTCTCAAATTATTATGTTATTCTGAATTTGCATTCTGAATTTATCTCATCCATCCATTCATTTTCAATATAATCTTCCTCATCTCTTACAACTTACTTCACCAAGTATTATTTATTTATGTATTTATTTTTATTGTTACCCGAAAAGGACAAGCGGTAGAAACTGGATGGATGGATTAATTAGGGAGTATATTGTGAATAAACTGAGAACAGGAAGTGAACACAAGTTTTAGCAACTGCTATGTAAAGGAAAAGGGGTAGGATTAAATAAGCTCTGCTTCTTCCTACTCCTTTTTGAACATGTTGAATAGAGAAACTGGAAATTGTGATGTATCATATTGTATGCATGCATGTTCCAAATAGACTCAAACTCAACTCAACTCAACTCAACTAAAAAAAAACAAATGTGTGTAATTGCACTTAAATACATTTGTATTATTTTGATTGATCTTTTCTATGTGACTCAAGGACCTATAAGGGGCATGTATGATTTGTGTGTTTAACTCTCTCTCTTTACGCGTGACTTTTGCCACATGTCTGCCATGGAAGATTTGTGCGTGTGTGTGCAGAATCCGAACGTATGGAAAAAATGTGGCTCTAAATTCCTTTTTCCTTGGCCTATATTTACCACTAGTTGGCGCCTCGCACCCACCAGAGTGGTGTATAAAGAGAGTATGGCCAACTAAACAAGGGGCGCCGTGACTGCTACCAAGGTTGTGTACGGCTGTGCCCGGATGCATGCAATTGCTGTCGTTTTGACGTTAGTTTTTCTGACCAAAATAATACGTTCGTATATTGTGCTAAATATTTCCCAGCTCATAAACTTACGATAATCAATCAATCAATCAATGTTTATTTATATAGCCCTAAATCACAAAAGTCTCAAAGGGCTGCACAAGCCACAACGACATCCTCGGCACAGAGCCCACACAAGGGACGTCGATGTGAATGACTATGAGAAACCTTGGGGAGGATCGCATATGTGGGTAACCCCCCCTCTAAGTACAGTCCCTAGTGGATCCAACAAAACAGTGAGAGTCCAGTCCATAGTGGGGCCAGCAGGAGAAAACATGCTTTTATTTCGTGAAAGTATAATTTTGAGGCCGTATTTGACGCACTGTGCTGCTACATTTCTGCAGTGTTTCGTGACCAGCAGGCACAATAAACCTAAAAAAAACTACACAGAATGACCAAAAAATAACTAATTACACATTTTACCAAAATCTTCAATAGCTCTGGACCAACAATCCCGGGTATATTATGACTTGTGTGTGCAGTATTTCAACTGTGGTGGCTGCCTCCACTGTATTTGTAGTCACTATGTGTCACTCATTATTAGGGATGTAACGGGATCAAATGTCACTGTACGATTTTGTCACGGTAAGAAGGCCACGGTACAATATTATTCTGGTATATCTCCAAAAAAAATCTTGGTAAAAATGCGATAGTGTGTAACATGAAGTTTTGGGAATGTTTAGGACGAACACACTTACTGTAATTGAACACCAACATAATGTTACAAATATTTCTAGTCTTATTTATTGCTACAAACAAGTATTTGTAAGTGCAAATAAATGTGCAGTAACATCTACTGTTTCAGGCAAATATTTAAAATAATAACCTACAGTTGATGTCTTTGAAATAACAATGTAAAGATCCTGTGTAACAAGTGTAAAACAATAATGTACAGTTTAGTGTTTTTCAACTTTTACATTATGGGAAGTCGTGTCCTCTACTGCGGTCATTTTTTATATCAGTCTGGAAAATGTTGTTTCTCAGAAAAGTAGACTAAAGATAGAACTTTTAACAATGTAAATACCTCACAAACAGATGTTTGGCTTCGCTAGCGTCAAATATCTTTTCAGTGTGACGGTTTATGAGGTGGCGACTTGTTCCAGCCCTGTTTTCCACCTGAGTGCCACTGAAATAGGCTCCAGACCCCCCTGCGAGATCGACAGACAAGCAGTAGAAAAACAAATGAATGGTTTGAGGATGTATCAAGTATTCACTTGATACATCTGGAGTACTGGAGCCTATCCCAGAACCTATTTAGGTTGATTGATTATTGATATATTTCTAGTCACTTTTTGTTTGAAATTTTTTAATGCGATTTTCAGTTCACTTTCTCATCTATTATTACACACACAATGTGGTTTCTTTTACTGGGCGGTATAGCTCGGTTGGTAGAGTGGCCGTGCCATCAACCTGAGGGTTGCAGGTTCGATTCCCGCTTCCGCCATCCTAGTCACTGCCGTTGTGTCCTTGGGCAAGACACTTTACCCACCTGCTCTCAGTGCCACCCACACTGGTTTAAATGTAACTTAGATAGATGGGTTTTCAATATGTAAAGCGCTTTGAGTCACTAGAGAAAAGCGCTATATAAATATAATTCACTATATAAATATAATTCACTACTCTTTCAATGTCCGTCTATTTGTATTTGTGTTTGACTTTCTCTTTGACTGTTACCAAATTACATTATTTTAGTTTTACTCAGATTCAAAAATAGTCTGTTTTTGTCAAACCATCTCTTTAAATTTACTAATGTATTCTGTCATTACTTGTATTAGCTTCTGTCATGTGTTTACTTGGCACAAGACCCTGTAATCGGTGGCTCTTCACTTCCCATACTTGTCTTCTTTCCGGGTTCGTGGGGAAAGCGATGTCAAATCTTTCCACAATTGTCGCGGGCGGGGCAGGATCGTGCTGCACAACAGGGCATTTTTACACGTAGAAAAACTAACAAGGCAGCGCCGTAAACACATAACATCAGCTCAAAGTTAGTAGCAGTCATGGTGCCCTGTAGTCACGTGAGTGCCTTTTGACCAATCATTGAGGAGATCACCTAAAACCGAGTTGGCCGTACTCTCTTTATACATCAACTGACTTAATACTTTTTACTTAAAATGTCAAGATCATAGAATAACTATGTCAATAGTACAAAATAACAAAAACAACATTGTTTTATTTGTTGACAAGGCAATATTTCTCTTATTTACATTAAATATATTATTCTATCCATAATAATCTGATCAATCACATGTCTCTTTTTATGCAGTGACTGTTGCTGTTAGTTTAATATCACACATTCCAGTTATACACTGCTGCAAATGCATTCCAGAGCAAGCCTGACATATATAAAAAAATATATAATTCATTTCCAAAGTTGCATTACCTAAAGCAGGGGTCAGCAACCCAATATGTTGAAAGAGCCATACTGGACCAAAAAATATATAAATAAAAGCCGCAAAAATTTTTAAGCTTTATATAAGTGTTATAATGAAGGCAACACATGATATAAGTGTCTATATTAGCTATAATAGCCTACTATCAAAATGACTTTTTTTGCCGGCTGATGCAAATCTTAGTTGACAGAAATGTTGAAATGTAATATTTATTCTACACATTTTTACAACATTGGAAAACATTACTAAAACGTAGGCTTTTCAGAGGGTGTGATAACTCCAGGAAATGACTGGCTCAGAATGGCCAAAGTAAGATGTGTGTGTTCAAGTTGAAGGAAGCGGAAACTACAAATAAAATGACCTCAAATATACCTACAATACGTGGCAAAATGATGCATTATGTACATACAGCTAGCATAAATAGCATGTTAGCATTAATTAGCTTACAGTGACCAAATATGTCTGATTAGCACTCCGCACAAGTCAATAACACCATCAAAGCTCACCTTTGTGGATTCACTCACAGTATAAAACGTTTGATGGACAAATAGAGACAAAGAAGGAGTGGCATAAAACACGTCTTTCTGTGGCAGCATCAAGGAAAGTTATACATGTAAACAAACTGCGGTGTGTTCAAAGACTTCCGAAATTAGGACAAAATGGCGCGCGCCAAATACTCTCATTAGTGAAGCATGTTTAATGTAAACAGTGGGATTTCTAACAATTAGGAATGTTTGTGTCATGTTTGTCCTCCTACAGAAACCATATTAAAACAAAAAATATATTTTTTTCCTCATCTTTTTCCATTTTCATACATTTTTGAAAAAGCTCCAGGGAGCCACTAGGGCGGCGCTAAAGAGCCGCTAGTGTCTCGAAAGCCACGCGTTGCCGAGCCCCGACCTAAAGCCATCGATCATATTCAGTAGGTCGGTGGTTATCAAACTTTTTTTATTACCAGGTCCCACCTCAGAAAAACGTGTCTCGTCAAGTACCAAAAAATAGTTTTAGCTTGGTAAGCCGAAGTACTCATTAAAAACAAAGCAGAAGTTTTATTTAACAAGTATATTTATTATTTCTGGCCACTATACCATTCCAAATGGTTTGAATAGTAACACTGTGGTTCAATATTTAATAAAGTGATTTTTCGGCCTACCACTAGATGGAGCCCACTGCTACCAGAGTTTGAGAATCACTGCAGTACGGCATGTCATCGGTCAAATTTTTAAAAAATTTTGGGGCGGACGGACTACATTTGACTTAAGGTTGTCAACAGTGCTAGAATCCAATCAGGTAAATTTCATGTGACCTAACATTGTCCTACAACTTTTGCGTGCTCTAACAGCCAGAAATGTGCTCATATATTTGATATTGCTTGTTTGGGGAGCTATTCACGGGTTGGATTGGCCTTAATTACATTTTCACAAATTTAATGAAGGTTTCACAAATCACACTGTTTTATGTGAATCTTCAGGTTCTGTGGAATAATCTTGTCCAGGTTTGAAAACTTTATGTACAGTGGTTTTTGATCTGGACCAGAAACACAAGTCGCAACACAAACACACAAATTAGAACACAAACACACAAGATTTATTTTACACATTCACAAATTTCAACAAGTACACACATTTTTTTTACACAAACTCTCAAATCTTAGTAACACCCACACAAATTGCAACACGGACACATTGATTTTTTTTTATACACACACAAATCTAAACATATACACAAAGTAGATCTGATTACACACAAACAGATTGGGTTATGCATTCGCATATTGTTTTGCTACAACAATACTTCCATAAAATGGCTGCCAACACAATAGTTAGTACACCTCTATGTGAACATGTCCAAATTGTAGATATTTAGTGCGAGCACCATTTTTTAATCTGATCATAATTGGTATTAGAATGTTACTGTGTACATGGACCCTGAAAAAAATTATCCGATTATAACGTGCGTTTTTATGCATCACACCTTAAATCGGAATACTTCATTTTGACATGTGCAACACATACCGTACACGGAAGTAAAAGAAGAAAAAGCAGTGTTTTCCGCTGTAAACAAATATGGATCTGTGCATATCTGCTTGTCCGACGTTGTCATGTTATTTATTTATGCATTTTTCCTTCTGTTTGCTACTTTTGTTTTACCTCTCTTTTTCTCTCTTTGAAATGGAGCTGTTCTGTGCCCTCCAGACCATACTTTTGTTTTTGCTAGTCTCGTTTTAAGAGCAACAAATTCAAAATTCTGTACATGTTGAATGGGGGAAGACAGCAGCAAGACAATCGCTTCATTGTGAGACTATTAAATTTAGTTCCCCCTCCACCACCAAAGTATAGACATGCCCAGTAAGGATAATTTTGACCCAAACTTTGGAAGAAGTGTTTTCGTGCGCTCCAATCTGAATAAACCACCCGTCTCGATCAGAGGGACATTTTTATCCCAATGTGTGTGGTCTGGTCAGAAGATTCCTAATGGCGTTTTTACATGAAGCATTTTTATTCCGGTTATGCTTTTATTCCGATTAACTGTGTCCATGTACACATAGCTAATGAACCACAACTCCCCAGCGTCGACAGCACTCATGCAGCCCGCTGTGGTTGACTGAATTGGCAATACAATAATGGCTTTATGTCGATTCATTTTCAGTGTATCCATGTTTCATTTCTGTACTATTGAGCTTTGAAAAGATATACTGTAATAATTGCAGTTGCTGAGATGTAATGGGTGTAGTAACTTGGGCAATATTGTATTTATCAGATTATGATTCTAATTTCCCCTGTAGGAACATTTATTGATTGTTCTGCTTCTTTAGTCTGCATTCGTGTCAAGCTTGCTTTACATTCAGAAATACATCCAAACCTTGTGGGTAGAGGTTATCCAGATCTAAACGAGGCAGGCTTTTAGATAAACATGTTTATATAATTTGCAGACAACACTACACAGCTGATGCCACTGTCAAAAAAAAAGGGTACGGGTCAGCCAATTGCAGTCCTTAAACAACACTAATGTGCCACACAGGGAGAATCATAAGACTCTGACAGGTATGCTATCAAGAAATCAATAAAACAAGTTAAATGACTGTAGTTTGGTTGCAGCAGTGACATAGAAATAGCAGGCGTCTTGCAGTTACACTTCAATGACCTCAGCACACGGTTACAATCTAAACATATAACATTTATCCATCTTATATAAATAGGAAAAACTTTCAGCTGTTTTCATTTAATCAAAATAGCTGCCATAGGAAAAAATTGTTAGAGACATTGTTTTAAATTAAAGGCACATTTGTTTTTCCTGAGTACTGTACCACTTTGCTGCAGTTCACTAAATCGCCAGTAGAGGACACTGTTGCATTTGTTTTGAAGACCTCATCTTAAAGTGAAATTCCCCCACAAGCTTTTTTTAAACCCACTTAACCAGTTTAACATGTTTTCTTTCAAAACTCTCACACATTTAATCAACTCACATATTATCATTGAAATAACCACATTGAAAATACCAATTCAATCAAGACGAAAGATTTGAAACGCCCCATTGCAAGTGCAGATCATAAATGAGTTTGACTGCAGAATCTTGAATGTATTATCCACAAAATGCCAGCAATTAATATCAGAATGGCGGAAGAGCCGTCCTCGAGTGTGTTTGTGTGTGTGTGTTTGTGTGTGTGTGTATGTGTGTGTGTTTGCCCTTTTCCCCCATTGTTGTTGTGACCTCCTGCTATGCACTCAAGCATCTGTAAATGATAACACTGCAGTGTTACGCACTTACATGCATCATATACAATGGGCTGTGGGGCAGAAAATCTAAACTTCCTTGCGCCTTTGGTCCCCATCTGCTGGGGGAACTTACGAGCAGGAAATAGGAACGAGAGGTTCAAAAAGCACAGCAGCATCCGCGCCTCTTTCATGTGGCGTCTTCTCGGCCGTCACCCTATCTGTAGGGACTGTTAACTATCTTTACAAAGTTAAAAAAAACCCTTTCATGTTCCACTGTTCTTATTTTGTTTTAATTTCAGTCAGAACATATGGTTTGCACATCTGGGAGATGCTAAGCGTGGTGGCATACAATCTAACGGCCCCAACACACACACACACACACACACACACACACATACACACGTATGGTCGTCATTGTTATTGCTGATAATTACTCATCATTATTCAAAACAAGTCCTTTTAAAAAAAAAAAACGACTGCTTTGAGGTTGCTTTGGAAGATACTTAAAAACTTTTAAGACTTGCAAACACACTTGCAACTTCATGGATCAAAAGTTTGATCCTGGCCTGGAGTTGGAATGGTCACACAATTTTCCCCTGTTTCTATTACAGTTCAAAACATACGTTTATGTCCCAAATCCTTATTATCCTGGGAAAATATTTAGATTCGTAAGCAGGGGCATAGCACCGAATTCTGACTCCTGACGGGCCTCTCCTCCAAATGGTCGCCGCCCCATACACACACACTTGGTAAGTTTATATGCACTAAAAAACTAATTATTGCATGTAGAAGGTTGAAACCATCTAGAACAAATGTACATACCCACCCAAATAATTTAATTTAGATTTTGAAAGTTTGATTTTTTTACAAAAATGTGCCAACAAATACAATACAGGCCAAAAGTTTGGACACACCTTCTCCTCATTCAATGCGTTTTCTTTATTTTCATGACTTTTTACATTGTAGATTGTCACTGAAGGCATCAAAACTATGAATGAACACATGTGGAGTTATGTACTTAACAAAAAAAGGTGAAATAACTGAAAACATGCTGTGTTGGCCCTGCGATGAAGTAGCGACTTGTCCAGGGTGTACCCCGCCTTCCGCCCGATTGTAGCTGAGATAGGCTCCAGCACCCCCTGCGACCCCGAAGGGGATAAGCGGTAAAAAATGGATGGATGGATGGATGTTTTATATTCTAGTTTCTTCAAAATAGCCACCCTTTGCTCTGATTACTGCTTTGCACACTCTTGGAATTCTCTCGATGAGCTTCAAGCACACCTGGGAAGTGAAAACCATTTCAGGTGACTACCTCTTGAAGCTCATTGAGAGAATGCCAAGAGTGTGCGAAAAAGTAATCAGAGCAAAGGGTGGTTGTTTTGAAGAAATTAGAATATAAAACATGTTTTCAGTTATGTCACCAGTTATGTCATAGTTTTGATGCCTTCAGTGACAATCTACAATGTAAATAAATAGTCATGAAAATAAAGAAAAAGCATTGAATGAGAAGGTGTGTCCAAACTTTTGGCCTGTACTGTACATTATAAAGTCTAAATTTGAATAAATATACAATTCTTCACTTAAATATGTTTAAAAATGTCCAGATTAGTAGAAATTATCTGATAGGAACATAATAATACATCATTAACATTATTAATATGATAATAATAAATTATTATTATTAGTGCTTCTCCTGTCTTAACCCAGTGATGCCTCAGTTTCCACCTTTAATCCAGGGTCCTTGAACGCACCATAGTTAACGTTCTGCTATGCTGCCACAGACTTGAGTCATTCTTGATTTGATTCAACTTTATTATTGAATTTTCATGGCAACATTATATTAATATTAACATTTATGATGTTGATTTTTTAATTTTTATAACTGACAGATTTAATTATTTAGAATATATATATATTTTTACAACGAGCCCCTGTGCAACTTCCTCACTTACCCCCCACCTAACCACCCCTGGTGCAGGGTATATTTTAGCCGTTAAAACATAAAATAAAGTGGACTAATTTCACTCTACATCAGTAAGGGTTACAACTTTTTACACTGAGGGCAGTATACATAAAAAATAATGAATGACAAGTACTAGTGTAATATTGTGTATTGTTTAGCATTTCTTTGTAACCTCCTTCATGTCCTGAAGTAAACCATGTCTAGTTTTAGTTTTCGGATATGCTGTGGTCTGCAAACGGCCTCAAGGGCAGACTTCTCTGCTTTACTTTGTTTATAATAGAATTATAGTAGATTTCCTATTTACATTACAGACATCAAAACTTCCTTTTGTAAAGCAAAAACTTCTATTTTGCGTCTATTGCGAGTATTAGCCAGGTGCTCAGAACACACGACCATGATGCCACCATCAAAACGTTGATTGTACATATGTAGAAGGCAGTGCAATTAAGTAAATACTAAATATTATAGGTGGAATTAATGGTTCTTTGAAGGGAGCCGGTATTCTGAGAAAATGTGCTACCCGTAAAAATTTACTACCCAATGATACTGAGCGTACGCACGCACACACATCAAGGCTTAAGGTTTCCTCAAACAGAATAGCCATAGCAATTAAGGTAAAAAACGTTGCTATAATGTGGTTATTTTAGCTTTATTTCCCATACCAGGAAACAAACCAAACGGTATAAGCCTTATGAATGGCTGGTTGTTTTATCTATACCAGTGGTGGTCATATTTTTTTCACCAAGTACCAACTCCAAAAATATTTGGCTCTCTGAGTACCACCATAATAACAAACATTAAAATATAGTTGCCTAGTAGGCCTAAGTATTCATTTACACCAAGGAGAGGTATATTTAAGTAATTTAAGTGTATTTAATATTTTTGGCCACTGTAACATTACGCACATTTTGAACAGTAACACTGTGATTTTGAAAATATGAAAATAAAACACTGTACTTTAATCAAGTGGTTCTTTGGCGTACCACAAGATGGAGCCCGTGTACCACGGTTTGAGAATCACTGGTCCATACGTATATTGACAACATTTTTGTCAACAAGTATTTTGACAAGCTCATATATGAATAATAAAACAAAAAATAAAAAATAAAGAAGCACTTGTCCCAGGACTTTTTTCAGAAATGTTCTGAAAATGTCATCAAAATTAATCCATTACTTATCAGATTACATAACTGGTTGCGTTTGTTTGATGAAGCAACACTTATTTAGAACACTGGTGTTGAGGTACCGTTCTTTTCAAAGAGGCAATCAAAAGACTGGCTCGTTATTATATTTATATTTTTTTTATTTTTTAGAAGTAACTTATAATGATCAAGTAAACAATGACAGGTAGCAATTATGAAATTTAGATTGATATAATTCTAACCTACATATACTGTACAGTCGTGGTCAAAAGTTTACATACACTTGTAAAGAACATAATGTCATGGCCAAAACAGCTACATTTTTGTTTCATCTGACATCACTTGGACAAAGATAAGACTTTCTGGAGGAAAGTTCTGTGGTCAGATGAAACAAAAATTTAGCTGTTTGGCCACGATACCCAGCAATATGTTTGGAGGAGAAAAGGTGAGGCCTTTAATCCCAGGAACACCATGCCTACCGTCAAGCATGGTGGTGGTAGTATTATGCTCTGGGCCTGTTTTGCTGCCAATGGAACTGGTGCTTTACTGAGAGTAAATGGGACAATGAAAAATGAGGATTGCCTCCAAATTCTTCAGGACAACCTAAAATCATCAGCCCAGAGGTTGGGTCTTGGGCGCAGTTGGGTGTTCCAACAGGACAATGACCCTAAACACACGTCATAAGTGGTAAAGGAATGGTTAAATCAGGCTAGAATGAAGCTTTTAGAATGGCCATCCCAAAGTCCTGACTTAAACCTGTGGACAATGCTGAAGAAACAAGTTCATGTCAGAAAACCAACATATTTAGCTGAACTGCACACATTTTGTCAAGAGGAGTGGTCAAAAATTCAACCAGAAGCTTGTGGATGGCTACCAAAAGCGCCTTATAGCAGTGAAACTTGCCAAGGGACATGTAACCAAATATTAACATTGCTGTATGCATACTTTTGACCCAGCAGATTTGCTCACATTTTCAGTAGACCCATAATAAATTCGTAAAATAACCAAACTTCATTAATGTTTTTTGTGACCAACAAGTATGTGCTCCAATCACTCTATCACAAAAAATAAGAGTTGTAGAAATTATTTGAAACTCAAGGCAGCCATGACATTATGTCCTTCACAAGTGTATGTAAACTTTTGACCACGATTGTACGTATATGCTACCGGTGGGAAATATTCTGAAACATCGATAATAATTAAATTTGGCTTATGTTTTAATTGTAAACATTCCACAAAGTTCCATATGTAAATATCCTATCCCATATGCAGGCATGTGAAATGTCCGCGAAAACGAGAAAATACCGTTTTTAAACATTAATTTTCGGGTGAAAATATCACCTCCGCATTTTTTTTAATGAAATATAAAAAAAAATAGGATCCAAACAAAATTTGTTGAACGCACTGAGTTTACAGGACAGGGAGACGATCATGGGCTCTGAAACAAGCTTGCGAGTTAGCATAGTTAGCATCATCCAGCTAGCTTAATTGTCATCGCCGGTGTTCGCTCTCCGATGGTTTTATACTTTGCTGCTAATCAAATTTGGATGGTTACAATCTGAACACTGTTAGTTCCGAACCAGTTGTAGTTCTAGAATCTTAAGTGAGTTCAAACCAAAGACTATAAAAATGGGACCCATTTGTCAAGATCCGTGGCCGGATCATGTTTTGTTTAGTTATGTTCTGTTAGTTTTGGACTCCCTGAGTTCATGTTTTGTGCACCTCTGGGTTTGTTTTGGTTTCTATGGGGATTAATTGGGTTCACCTGCCTCTGGTTAGTGGTCGGCACGCTCACCTGCAGTCGACCACTAATCAGAGAGTTATCTATTCACCTTTCTCGCCACGCTCAGTCTGGCTTCATTGTTTGCGAATGCAACAGTTACGTTGGGTATTCCTTGTTTTCTTGACTTCTAGTTCATGATTCCAGTGCTAAGTGGTTACCTTAGCTTCCCGTGCGATCGGCACATTTTCCTTTTGCTTGTTTCCTGTTTTTGGTTTAAGCTATGATTTATGATAAATAAATCATCTCCTACCTCACGCTGTCGTCCGGAGTTGTCCCTCTGCATCCCGGGAGAACGACTCCGCAGTGAGCTGTGACCCTCCATGTGACACCATTACCCCATTACCTCCCTGCTTGGCACTCAGCATCAACGGTTGGAATTGGGGGTTAAATCACCAAAATGATTCCTGAGCGCGGCCACCGATGCTGCTCACTGCTCCCCTCACCTCCCAGGGGGTGGAAGAAGGGGATGGGTCAAATGCAGGGAGTAATTTCACCACACCTCGTGTGTGTGCCTATCAGTGGTACTTTAACTTTAACTTTAACTTATTAGTAGCCAGTGAGAAGGTATATTTTTGATGTGACGGATGTAAATCGAGGTCACAACACCGGAAGTATGTTACTCAAGGGGGCGTGGCGACAGGGTAGAGTTGCCAAATGGGAAACAAGTTTTTTGCATGCATGTTATAGAATTTTACATTGCATTTTCAATGATAATAATGTTACATAACATGGGACATGTGAGTGTCAAAAAGACAGCCACAAGAGCTTGGTAGATGACAATAAATTCAAAGGTAAAATAGGGCTGCGAATCTTTGGGTGTCCCACGATTCGATTCAATATCGATTTTTGGGGACACAATTAAGATTCAAAATCGATTTTTTTTCGATTCAACGCGATTCTCGATTCAAAAACGATATGTTCCCGATTCAAAACGATTCTCTATTCATTCAATACATAGGATTTCAGCAGGATCTACCCCAGTCTGCTGACATGCAAGCAGAGTAGTAGATTTTTGTAAAAAGCTTTTATAATTGGACAATGTTTTATCAACTGATTGCAATAATATAAATGTGTTTTAACTATTAAATTAACCAAAAATATGACTTATTTTATCTTTGTGAAAATATTGGACACAGTGTGACACTATTGTTAATTTATTTTTATTTTTATAAATGTCTAATGATAATGTGAATGAGGGATTTTTAATCACTACTATGTTGAAATTGTAACTAATATTGATACTGTTGTTGATGATATTCATTTTTGTTTCACTACTTTTTGGTTTGTTCTGTGTCGTGTTTGTGTCTCCTCTCAATTGCTCTGTTTATTGCAGTTCTGGGTGTTGCTGGGTCGGGTTTGGTTTTGGAATTGGATTGCATTGTTATGGTATTGCTGTGTATTGTTTTGTTGGATTGATTAATTAAAAACATTAAAAAAATGAAAAAAATATAAATAAATAAAAAATAAAAAAATAGATTTTTTAAAAATGAGAATCTATTCTGAATCGCACAACGTGAGAATCGCAATTCGAATTGGAATCGATTTTTTCCCACACCCCTATAAAATACACAGTGGAAATGCACACAATTGCAGGAAACAGTCTTTATTTTCCTCTTTTCTTTGTTAGTTTTCCTCTTTTTTTTTTTCCTCAAAGGGTGCTCCCATGCCTGAATATGCATTGACAATGAGATCTATATTTCTTTATGGATGCCCATGTACACAGAAATATACAAATGATACATAAAAATTCTGATTCTGATAAAAAAATAATGTTAAGTAGTGCTCACGCCTGAACTACTTTACAACATGCCTGGGCGATTTTTTTTTATTAAAAAGGCCTCGTTCACTTAAAAGAGCCGTTCGAAAGATTTGACTCATTCGCACAGGTCACATCTCCACTACTATGCAACTGTTTATCTAACAACACCAAGTTGCGGAAGTTTGGGCATCCCCAGCCTCCTCTTCTCTCCGCGCATTTGCTTTTGGCACAGCCGACAGCGTTTCACGCCACTGGAGGAAGGGTGGCGGGGAGGAAGGCGATACGTGTGGCTCAGAGCGGTTGCTGGGCCTTTTCATCTCGCCTGGCGGGTAATTACAGAATTATGGGTCAACCACGCATGTAACCGCAGTTAGGTTGCACAGTAGCAGATGTGCCGGGGACATTATCCAGCAGCAGAGCAAAAGGTAAATAAAAACATCTGCAGCTGTTGCTACGGACCTTTGCCAAACTCGCCGGGAAACCTAATTGTTCCCACATGGGCCCGCTGAGCTGGAGTAGTAAAAGGGGCGGGTACTGAACCGCCGTTTAAGAAGAGAAATTTATGAATGGGATGGCAAGCGTCTGATGGTGCTTGTGGCGGTGTGTGTTTCTACGCCTTGTTTAGGTGGGCCTCTGGGCCTACAAGGACTATCATCAGAGAAGCAACAGCATCATAAACAACTAAGCTCCCTTTCTGCTCCTCCAAAGCATCTTGCACTATCTACCATTACCTACCTGTTTTTGTGTGTGTGTGTGTGTGTGTGTGTGTGTGTGTGTGTGTGTGTGACACTGCACAATGTCAGGGAGGTCTCTGGTTGGACCACATCCAGGCCTGCTGCAGCCCACATGAAAAAAAATTAAATAAGGAAGAGGCCCAATTTTAGAGATATCCTGTCTTTGCTTGAATTTTGACGACTGCTGCAAAGAGCATGTGATTGTGTGAAACCGCACGCACACACACACACACACACACACACACACACACACACACACACACACACACACACACACACACACACACACACACACACACACACACACACACACACACACACACACACACACACACACACACACACGGGTTGCGACGCATGCAGGGCAGCTATTTGAAAATATATGGTTGTCGTTTGTAGTAACATAACGCTGCCAGCATGATGCAGGGCAATTGTACAGTAGGGAAGGGATTCATGTGGCCCCGTTTCTGGGTGGATCTCGCAACAGAGGAAGAGGGGCTTTGGGTCTTGGCACTCAGGATCAAGGGTTGGAATTGGGGGTTAAATCACCAAAAATGATTCACGAGCGCGGCCACCGCTGCTGCTCACTGCTCCCCTCACCTCCCAGGGGCTGAACATGGGGATGACTACCGTTGGAACTTTAACTTTAATCATTTTGCAATGAAAATATAGCAACTGACGTGGTAAAAGTTGGAATTGCCACAAAACACATTTTAAGATATTCAACACCCAGGCATTCCCAGGCGGTCTCCCATCCAAGCACTAACTAGGCCCGACCTAGATCTGACGAGATCGGACGAGATCGGGCGTACTCAGGGTAGTATGGCCGTAAGCAGCACGGTTAAAGTTAAAGTACCAATGATTGTCACACACACACACTAGGTGTGGCGAAATTATTCTCTGCATTTGACCCATCACCCTTGATCACCCCCTGGGAGGCGAGGGGAGCAGTGAGCAGGAGCGGTGTCCGCGTCCGGGAATCATTTTTGGTGATTTAACCCCCAATTCCAACCCTTGATGCTGAGTGCCAAGCAGGGAGGTAATGGCTCCAGTTTTTATAGTCTTTGGTATGACTCGGCCGGGGTTTGAACTCACAACCTACCGATCTCAGGGCGGACACTCTAACCACTAGGCCACTGAGTAGGTAGTAGTAAGCAGCACAGTGGAACAGGGGTTAGTGTGTGTGCCTTACAATAAGGAGGTCCTGGGTTCAATCCCGGGCTCGGGGTCTTTCAGTTTGGAGTTTGCATGTTCTTCCTGTGACTGCGTGGGTTTTCTACGGAACTCCGGCTTCCAAAGACATGCACCTGGGGATAGGTTGATTGGCAACACTAAATTGGCCCTAGGGTGTGAATGTGAGTGTGAATGTTGTCTGTCTATCTGTGTTGGCCCTGCGATGAGATGGCGGCTTGTCCAGGGTGTACGCCGCCTTCCGCCCAAATGCAGCTGAGATAGGCTCCAGCACCCCCTGCGACCCCGAACAAGCGGTAGACAATGGATGGATGGGACACCAAAGTGTTTGTCACGTTTCATGTGTCAGGTAAACTGTGACAAATGGGGCCCTATGAATCCCCTTCCTACTGTATGACACTGTAAACTACAACCACAATAATAAACCTGTTGAATGACAAATTTCAAGTGCTGGTAATGGCCGTCATTTGCTTGTGCACTTGGCTGGTCAGTGTAGCACCTACAACTAGTACAGGTTAATTTTGACTAATTGTTATGAACGTCAGCCACCCAGTGTATTTAAAGTACCATTGATAGTCACACACACACTAGGTGTGGTGAAATGAACCTTTGCATTTGGCCCATCCCCTTGTTCCACCCCCTGGGAGGTGAAGGGAGCAGTGAGCAGCAGCGGTGGCCGCGCTCAGGAATCATATTATTAAACCTACTACAGCAGTTGTAGTCATACTAATAGCAATTGCGTATAAATGCTGGTTCAGGAAAGTGAACTTCTTCTATCACAGACTCACATGTCATTGACATCATGCTACACACGTGTTGGTGTGTGTTTTCACCTATAAAAAACACACAATCATAGACATAGACATGCATACAATTACCATGTAATACATCACACATTTCCATTTTTTTTCATTACAGCAGGTCCTAAAAGGAGTAGGAGGAAGCAGAGCTTATTTAATCATGCCCCTTTTTGTATCATGTCAGTTATTAACATTTGTTTGTACTATATTTGAAACAACACAGTGATACATAAATAAACAAGTACATAAACAAAATGAATGAATAGACAATCAGTAAGTGAGTCATTATTAATTACATAAATAAAATTGTTAAATAATGTTTGGTTCTCGCCATGAGATGAATAAGATGATCAAATTTTTTGATTAGGTTCAAGACGTTTTAAAAAATCTTCTTTTTAATATTTTGTAAACAACTTGTACACAACTACTACTTGAATGACTTTTTGAATTTTAGTAACTTTTTAGAAATGTTTTCAAATTAGCACTGTCAAATGATTAGTTTTTAAATTAGATTAATCACACTTTTGAATTTGATTAATCACGATTAATCACAGTAAATAACTTTTTTACATACTTTAAATTAACCTAAAAGAAGACCTTGATATTTTGACACAAATGCAATGTTATTGTCAAGATGTCCTACACATCCAGTACACACATACACCTTTGTTAAATGTTTTACTTGAAAGCACGTCATTTATTTGCGATCAAAATAAATTTAAATTTAATCTGCATTTCTACATGATTAATGTGATTTTTTGGGGGGATTAATCACATGAGTTTATGCATTAAATTTGACAGCCCTAATTTAAATTATACTTATGTGATGATGCATCATTTTTCAGTTAAACGGTAATCCTTTGTGAATCAATCAATCAATCAATCAATCAATCAATCAAAGTTTATTCATATAGCCCTTAATCACAAGTGTCTCAAAGGGCTGCACAAGCCACAACGACATCCTCGGCTCAGATCCCACATCAGGGCAAGAAACAACTCAACCCAATGGGATACAATGAGAAACCTAGGAGGGGACCGCAGATATGGGGAGCAGAAAAGAGATGGCAGATCAACTGGTTTAAAAGGGGGGTCTATTTGATCAATAATTATAATTAAATAATTATAAATTATTGTTTACGAATCTAATAGTTTTATGGCTATAACATAACAAAAACGGTTTACTACGTTCTAAAAACATTTTGTCAACATTACGAGAGTCCTGTGACATGAAATAACACCCATTATTCACCATTACAATCTTAACGTTGCATTAGGCTGAGCCAATCAGTGGCCACAATACTGAACAGTTGTTCTGATTGGTTTAGTCCCTTTTCATGGCCAATACTACCGTAGTATTGATATTTTTAGTTTATTCAGCCGTTGTTATGCTTAATTCATGCAATAAATAAATAGAACGTAAAAGATAGGCTCCAGGACCACCCGCGACCCCGAGAAGGACGAGTGGTAGAAATGGATGGATGGAAAAAATCTGCGATGGAATGAAGTCACAAACTTCAAAGCATGATCAGAATCAGAATCAGAAATACTTTAATAATCCCGGAGGGGAAATTAAGATTTTCAGCACAATCCCATTCAAGAGCAGACAAACATTACAGGGAGACAGAACAGGATCACTGACGGGTCTGACAACTTCCGGCGCCCCTTACAAAAAAGGTAAGAAAACAGGTAAACAACCAAATAAAACCAAAACATATACACTGTGGTGACCTCTGCGGTGTTCCACGCCATTGACTGCTGGGGTGGGGGAATAATGGCCAAGGAGAAGAGCAGACCCAACAAAGCAACCAAGAGAGCCGACTCCACCCTCGGCCGCCCACCAACTATCGGCCAGTGTCCAGTCCGCATGGATGAGCGAGGATACGTCCAAGGAGACAGAGGTGTCCGATACCTGCTCATTCAGCCAAGACACTGTGAAGCTTGTCCGTCCTGGCCCTAAGCACCAGCTCCGCAGCCTTGTCTCTTCATCCGCATCTCCTCCAGTCTCTCCAAACAGACTCTGGTGTGGCATAGACCCAGCAGCTGGTCTCCATGGCCAAAAGGCTCCCGGGAGGCAGATCCAGAAGTTCACAAAAAAGCACCGCAGAAGTCATGATAGTGCCACCCCTTGTCACACAGTCCCAAATGGTCCCGAACCGAACGGCAAAAAAATTAAAAATAAATAAATAACAATGATGTGGCGAGGGCTGATTTTTCATCCCTCATTGGCTGGTTGAAGTCACAATACTACAGTAGTATTGGCCACTAGAGGAGACCAAAGAGCGTGCTGTTGGCTGATTGCTCAGCCTCGGCAGAATTACTATATTGGGTTAAAAAGGTGTAAAGGTGACTAAAGGGTGATATTTCATGTCTAGAGGGCTCACATAATGTTAAAAAATGTATTTAGAAGATTATAAACAGTTTTTGTTATGCTCTCGCTGTGAAAATATTTAATTTATAATTAATGATTAACACTTCGTGGAAAGTCTTGGTCATGTCCGGAACCAATTAATAGCAAATAACAAGAGATTACTGCAATTCTAAGTGGTCAAATATGGTTCCTTGACGTATTAAGCGCTAATATTCAGTGTAAAACTGAGCATTGTTTTCTCTTTAAAAGCAGCATTTAATGATAAGCTCTTGTATAATTAAGCAGTGCAAGAGGTCATGTTGTGGTTGGTTGGCGTAAACAGGGTAGACACACAGTAGATATTTATTTACAGATCGTAGAAAGAAAGGACACGTTTATGTGATAGTTTGAAAACCTGGATTGCAAACTTCTGATTCACATTAAAAAAAAAAAAAAATGATGACAGACGGAAGAATGGATGAACAGATCAGTGCATAATAACTTGGACACAATAAACAGAAAAAAGATACACAATGTGAACAGACGCACACACACACACACACACACACACACACACAGACACACACACACACACACACACACACACACACACACACACACACACACACACACACACACACACACACACACACACACACACACACACACACACGCATATGTCTTGTGCTGTAAAGCAGGCTGCCAACAGCGTGTGCCTCCTCTCCCTCTCTCATTAACCGCAACTGTCAGATACTCCAGATGAGAAGCAATTAAACTCCATAATAAACACTGGCCATCAATTCCTGTTTGTTGATGTTGTTGTTGTTGATGATGTCGACGAGCTGTGCGCTAACTAGTACTTCAGCAGTAACAAACGCCGAGCAGCGAGCACGGACTCCTTTGGCGGGCCTCTGCCGGTACCTGCTGCATGGCCACGCCACATGCATGCTGTGGAAGGCCCGGTGAATGTTAACAATTAGATGGGAATCAGACACAGGCTGCTCTTTCATGGCCCGGCTTCACAGAAAAGGCAAACAACGCGGCGCAAACTGTCAAGATAAAGCGCTACTTGGGATTGGCGCTGTCTCAGGGCTTCTTAAAGGCCAGTAATCTCGATGAGGCGTCGTAAAGACTCCTGTGTTTGCTCTTGTACAACGCCGATAAGGCCGTTCCTCATCCTCGCACCTGATGAGGCACGTCTCTCCCCTACCGGGGTGAGCATGGAGCAGCTTTGGGTTGTGACACATTTCTTACATCAGGGACATTCAACTCAATTCTTTTGGGGGCCACATTTGCAGAAAGCTAAGCAGCGGGGGGCCAGACTTCTCCCTTCACTATTAGTCTTATTTTGTATATTCCTGAGAACCAGCGTCCTCTGCAGTAGTGTTTTTCAACCACTGTGCTGCGGCACACTAGTGTGCCGGGAAATACCGTCTGGTGTGCCGTGGGAGATTATGTAATTTTACCTAATTGGGTTAACAATATTTTTTGCAAACCAGTAGGGGTGTGGGAAAAAATCGATTCGAATTCGAATCGCGATTCTCATTAAAAAAAAAAACAATTTTTTTAAATTATCATTTAAAAAAATGAAAATGTTTTTCTATTTTATTTTATTTTTTTAATTAATCAATCCAACAAAACAATACACAGTAATACCATAACAACGCAATCCAAGTCCAAAACCAAACCCGACCCAGCAACACTCAGAACTGCAATAAACAGAGCAATTGAGAGGAGACACAAACACGACACAGAACAAACCAAAAGTAGTGAAACAAAAATGAATATTATCAACAACAGTATCAATATTAGTTACAATTTCAACATAGCAGTGATTAAAAATCCCTCATTGACATTATCATTAGACATTTATAAAAAAACAAAAAAAAGAACAATAGTGTCACAGTGGCTTGCACTTGCATCGCATCTCATAAGCTTGACAACACACTGTGTCCAATATTTTCACAAAGATAAAATAAGTCATATTTTTGGTTCATTTAATAGTTAAAACAAATTTACATTATTGCAATCAGTTGATAAAAACATTGTCCTTTACAATTATAAAAGCTTTTTACAAAAATCTACTACTCTGCTTGCATGTCAGCAGACTGGGGTAGATCCTGCTGAAATCCTATGTATTGAATGAATAGAGAATCGTTTTGAATCGGGAAAAAATCATTTTTGAATAGAGAATCGTGTTGAATTGGAAAGAAAAAATCGATTTTGAATCGAATCGTGACCCCAAGAATCGATATTGAATCGAACCGTGGGACACCCAAAGATTCACAGCCCTACAAACCAGTAATTATTATCCGCAAATAATATCACCGACCGATGCAATGATAGAGTGGTCCTCCCCGGGTCACGACTTTGAACAGCTGGCGCCTGCTCCAGACTGGTACCTCTACAGTGATTATCCGTGGCCACCTGGTAACCTCTCCATACAGGAGAGGGGGGCAAGAAAGAGAAGCGGCAGGTCAACTGGTCTAAGACAGTCTATTCAAAAGCTAGAGCAGTGGTTCTTAACCTTGTTGGAGGTACCGAACCCCACCAGTTTCATATGCGCATTTACCGAACCCTTCTTTTGTGAAAAAAATAAAATAAAACAATTTTAATTCAAGAAAAAGTCATATGTTTTTTTACTGGTGCACAAAATGAACCGTGCATGAACATCACCTTGTTCAAAGAACAAAACCAACACAGTGCATGAACTCACAACAAATTACACACAATACCATAAATTGATTAATGTGGACCCCGACATAAACAAGTTGAAAAACTTATTCGGGTGTTACCATTTAGTGGTCAATTGTACGGAATATGTACTGTACTGTTACATATAATGTATTGTCTTCCTTTGCAATCTGCTAGTAAAAGTTTCAATCAATCAATCAAAAAACCTGCAAATCAGATGGAAAATTAGAGGGAACATTGTTTGGGGATATCCATAATATGCCGATAGGGAGAAGTTTTTATTTACACGATAATTCGGATGTGTCTATACCTCCGTGGCGGAGGCTCCGCCGAACCCCTGAGGCCGGCTCACCGAATCCCTTGGATTCGATCGAACCCAGGTTAAGAACCACTGAACTAGAGTATATCGGTGAGTTTTAAAGTGGACTTAAATGCTTCTACCAAGGTGGCATCTGACTGTTGCTGGTATGGCATTTCAGAGTACTGGAGCTCCAATAGAAATCACATAAAGAAAGCAATTGTAACTATCAAAAAACTAGAGGATACAAAGAGGTGCCTTTTAAGAACGCCTCAGTTATGTAAATGACAAGTTATGTAAATGACCCCACTGTTCTATGTTTGCTAGCATGGTTAAAATGCCAATGGGATCTGCCAATGTGTTCACAGTGGTCCAAGTTCCTTTGTACAACAGGAGAAGTCTGGTGGTTTTAGGAATTTGCTGCAAAAATGTTGGTCTCCCAAGTTTTCAACTGAACTCGGGGGTTTACACTGCAGGGCCGGATGTCCAATTCGGATTTTTTGTCAAATCCGATATTTTTAGTGGCCGTTCACATTACCAAAAAAAAGGTAATTTCTAATGGGAGTGCAACCTGACCCGCATGAAGATATGACATCATAACGTTGCATGCACTAGAGTGTTTACAAGTACACAACACGGCTTCCACTGTAGTCGGTCTCAGTCTCAGTGCAATCAAAGTCAACATTTTCTGGACCAAATTATTGCGCGTAGAACAGTAATAAGAAGAAAGAGGACAAATATTTTGGCTCTGGCAGTTTTGCTTTGATGTCTTCTTGAAGAGCGCGTTTGTGGGCGAGCAGTCGGAGACAGGAATGGTAAAACTTTCACTGAAGTTCCTAAAATATTTTATTTTGACCTGTTTTCTTCTCCGTTGTCAACTATTTATTTTGTAACCGTTTATTTTGGTGACGATGTGGTCGGATGAACGCGACCTGAATGCGGTAGGGTTCACATTGAGGATGCATTGCATATATATCTGTTTTATTTCCACATACAAATAGGGCCTGGGAATTCCGGAATTGTACTGTTCACACTTACAGGTCGCATATGGGCAAACAAATCGGAATTGACCTGCACTGTGAACAAGACCTGACACTGATGAAAGCGTAGCAACTGAAGCCGGCACTTTTTATTTAATTCATCGCGACTTCCCTTTTTATGTTAATGTACACATGTCTGATATTAAAACTTAATGGCAATTTGAACCCAGAGTTGTCGTAATGAGGTGAACTTAAAGTGACCTCATGAATAAGGCAGAGGTACATGTTCACTTCAATTGTTCTGCCTGCGAAAAAAAAAAAAATGAGTGGGAGCGACCGGGATGGATTTTCACTTAAATTTCAAGGCCGGACAAAGCATTCTTTGGAATTTAAAGACAATAGGCTTTCTTTGGGAGGCTATAAAAACATGTATACAGCTGTACAAGGAGTTTCCTGATCCTAAGGCAAAATATGGTGTCAGTTATTCCTATTAGCCATTTTGCACCGGACACTAATATGTAACATGTCCTGTACAGAAAAAAAAAAAGATCTGATTTCATTTTCTCCGTGGAAAAAGTGCCTCTTGTTTTGCAGCCATATTTCCCTTAAAAACACTCCGAAAAGCAAACAAAAGTGACAGTATTGGATTTATTATCTTGGGCTCTTTTGTCTTCAGTGTTTGTGTCTTTGCCATGGAAACAGCAGGGTTATTTATCTTTACAGTCCTTTTACAATAACGCCCCGTTTTCCTGAGCAAACAACAGAGGAAATCTCAGGTCAAGCCTCTTCCCCCCGCTAATGATCAGGTCAAATCAGCCTCAGCAGTCAAACATCTTGTTTCCATACACACTTCTTGTTTTACTCAGAAATGAAGATTTATGTGGGTTTTTTTCAATAGCGTTTTGTTCTTTAAGTGGCCTTAATTTTAAAGGAAAAGGGAGGTGATGTATTTTGAGTTTATTCTCAGGATGTCTGAAACAGAAACACTAGATGGAGACAGAAAACTCACAGTTAAGCCCAAAAAGAGTACCTGATGTGTGTATATATATATATATATATATATATATATATATATATATATATATATATATATATATATATATATATATGTGTGTGTGTGTGTGTGTGTGTGTATGTATATGTATATATATGTGTATGTATATATACTGTACATATATACATACATATATGTACATATACATATATATTAAGTTAAAGTTGAAGAACCACTGATAGTCACACACACACTAGGTGTGGTGAAATTACTCTCTGCATTATATATACACATACATATTGTCACGACCCGACTAGGACTCTGGACACAGATGCAGGATACTGAAAACAGTCGTTTATTCTCAGAAGGGGAGGGGTCCAAAACGGGAGAAACAAAACAGGCTATCAAAACAGATCTAACCTGACTACTAAACTAACATAAATATTCACAACTCAAAACGCTCCGGCTATGGAGGGAAAAAGGGGCTAAAGAACAAAACTAACAAATACAACAAAAAGCGCTCCAACGGAGGCGATGCTAAGAAGCTAATCTTACCTGACAAAAGGTTACAAACAAAGAATCTCCCGTGGATCAAAAGTACAAAAAAAAACGTGGCAATGGCTGAAGACAAGACTGTGGCAAGGAACGCTGGACGTACGCACAAGACGATACGAAACACTCTGGCACAGGACAGAAGGAGGATGAGACATTTATACACATGAGGGAGGGTGACACAGGTGGGCGCAATCAGGCAATCAGGAAAGACGTCAGACCAGGGAAACAGGAGGAAGGGCAAGTGACCTGAAATGAGAGGGAGGGTCAGCATTTCAAAATAAAACAGGAAATGACAAAACATGAAACCAGACGAAACCCAGACCAGACTTCACCTAGGTGTGACACATATGTATATATACACACACACATCCATCCATCCATCCATCTTCTTCCGCTTATCCACATATATTATACTTACACATATATATATATATACAAACACACGCACACACACGTGCACACACACACACACACACACACACACACACACACACACACACACACACACACACACACACACACACACACACACACACACACACACACACACACACACACACACACACATATATGTTTGTATATATACATATATATATATATATATATATATATATATATATATATATATATATATATATATATATATATATATATATATATATATATATATATATATATATAGTATATATGTATATATATTAGGGATGTCCGATAATGGCTTTTTGCCGATATCCGATATTCCGATATTGTCCAACTCTTAATTACCGATACCAATATCAACCGATACCGATATATACAGTCGTGGAATTAACACATTATTATGCCTAATTTGGACAACCAGGTATGGTGGAGATAAGGTCCTTTTTAAAAAAATTCATAAAATAAAATAAATAAATTAAAAACATTTTCTTGAATAAAAAAGAAAGTAAAACAATATAAAAACAGTTACATAGAAACTATTGATTAATGAAAATGTGTAAAATTAACTGTTAAAGGTTAGTACTATTGGTGGACCAGCAGCACGCACAATCATGTGTGCTTACGGACTGTATCCCTTGCAGACTGTATTGATATATATTGACTGAGGGAACTCTCCTGAAGGAATCAATAAAGTACTATCTATCTATCTATCTATCTATCTATCTATCTATCTATCTATCTATCTATCTATCTATCTATCTATCTATCTATCTATCTATCTATCTATCTATCTATCTATCTATCTATCTATCTATCTATCTATCTATCTATCTATCTATCTATCTATCTATCTATCTATCTATCTATCTATATATAGTGTAGGAACCACAATATTAATAACAGAAAGAAACAACCTTTTTGTGTGAATGAGTGTAAATGGGGGAGGGAGGTTTTTTGGGTTGGTGCACTAATTGTAAGTGTATCTTGTGTTTTTTATGTTGATTTAATAAAAAAACAAAACAAAACAAAACAAAAAAACAATCCCGATAATAAAAAACCCGATACCGATAATTTCCGATATTACATTTTAAAGCATTTATCGGCCGATAATATCGGACATCTCTAATATATATATATATATATATATATATATATATATATATATATATATATATATATATAGCTGTGTGTATATATATGTATATATATATAGCTGTGTGTATATATATGTATTATCATGATAATTTCGGTCATATTACCTGTCATATTAAATTTAATATCGTTACATCCCTACTCCCCAGTGCATTAAGAGCTGCGCTGTACAGCGAGTTGACAGCCTTTAGCCTTCAGCCTTTAGCTCACTGACTAGCGCTGCTTGATTTAACACTCAAGCTCCTGTGCAAGTTCAGCGTGGTATGACGCTTACTTTTAAATATATTAACACTTTTTAGAAAATGCTAAGTGCTTGTAACATTTGTTGTTATTTTCTAATTTCAACATATCAAGCAGACAGGCAGGCCAACGTTGTTGTCAGGGAAGGCAAAGGAATCTGTCCATGCACAATTAAACTCTTTAGTTTCTGAAATTTTCCTTTTTGGAAACCTGGAAGATGAGGTCAGCGTCTCTCTTGTGCAACTATTCATTTCCTTTCCTTGACATCGTCACGCTCATCCAATCACCAGTCAGGACTCAGCCTGTACACATTCACGACTTAACAGACAGTTAGAAATTATAGAACTCTTTTAAAAACTGCCCATTACCCTCCATTCCAGTGACATCATCATCATCATAGTCTTCAAACGCAAAGCTGATCTACTAAACTCGTGTGCACAGGATTGCCTCGCTTAAATGAGCAAAATAGAGACCATAACATTTACCGTGTCTGTCTTCATGAATATGCAGAATATATGCTGATTATCAGAACGCCCACAATACTGGGAGGACGAGATGCCAATATAATCATTTAGCACTCGCAATGGGATTTATCAAGACTAAAACTGTTCTGCGGCCGCTGTTTTGTTTCTTTTTTTTGTCTGGAATGTGTGTGCATACTGGCACAGTTATGCACAAACGGGCGTGAAAAAAGGAGGCGATTGTGCTGTAAAGACAAACAATGGACAGAGAATCCTCCGGCTGTGTGCATATCAACATATCAATATTTTGTCAGAAATAAAAATAATGGACACATTGTCAATTCAGCAATATGATTTTTTGAATTTTATAGCTGCTGGATGCCTTAAGGGGCTGATTAAAACAAAATCTGTTGATTAGTTTTGGTGTCTGCTTGTGTTTGTTTTTTTTCATATAGGAGGTCTCTTATTAATAATATATCTCCCATATGATATCCAGATCATTCCAGTTGAACTATCCTAAATACCGGCACCTCCCAGAGTGCACCTTTGAGGTGCAAAAAATGGGTTTTGTAGTATAGATCGCAGTTCTATATTACATAGAAAATGTAGTTCATTGTATATTTGTGTGCTGCATGTCATCAACATGATGAAAAACAGCATAGCTTAGACTGTTGGAGCATATTATGTCATCAATGTGGAGTGTCTCTTTGGTGACAAAGTGCACACAGAAACCCTATTTAAATAACTGAAATACTGCACTTGTTATCAGTTGTGCACATAGCCCTAGTAGATCACACGTCCATCAACAGTATTTTATTTGAATTTTTGAATTTTGAATTTTGAATTTGAATGTGTCTTTTCTAACCTTGTGTCATTTCCAGTTAAATAAATCTATGTAACAAATGAAAATGACATTTTTACACAAACTCTTTGGTTATCTCACTTTTCCATTCAGGATTGATTCTTGATTCAACATGATTCTTGATTCAAACTGAATCTCACAATATATTATTTGGTATAGTGGTTATACTGTAATAAAACCTTTTCAAAACAGGTTCCAGGTTACAAAACCTCTGTTTGGTTGCTGACGTATGACATATACGCAAGTAAGCGTAGAGATTATTTAAAAATGTCATTTAAATATCGATTCTTAAAAAAAAAGTTTTTTTAAACTATGAATCGATTAAAAATCAGAATAAATAATAAACAGAATGTATTTGAGCAACCCCAGTATACAAGTGCAACTAAAAAAATTAGAATATCGTGCAAAAGTCCATGCATTTCAACAGTTGAAATCCAAATGTAACTAATATGTGACATAACCTCCTTGCATGCAAAGTGACATGTGTCAAGCCTTTATTTGTTATGATTTTGATGATCACGACTTAGTTATTGAAAAAATCGGACATTTTCTGAGATTTCCATTCAAGTTCTTCGTTAGCTGTAAGCCATAATCATCACAATTATATCAAAAGAAGTCTTTAATTATTGCATGCAATATGTTGCATGTTATGAGCCTATGCCATGTATTAATTTTACCTTGTAAATATAAATGCTGGAATAAACTAACCTTTGCAACGTATTCACATTTTTCGAGTTTCATTTGTGAATAGTTAATAGTTTAGGTTTTTTTTCTATTAAATACATTTTTTTTAGTTAGTTTATGGATAATGCGAAGGATACTTCAGTCACAAGGAATCGATGGGTGCACCAGATTTAGCTCATAGCTAATTTCCATCTAGAGTCCTTATAACGTTGACTCAGGTCTTTTTCCCCCCAACTTTGCCTGTGCAACAATTTGTGCAAAATTGCTTTTTACATAAGATTTGCTGGAAGATATCTTACTTGCATCCTCACCGGATGAATCTGTTAGATATATCTACAGTACGGTATACTCCCTGGTATCATCTGCAAACATCCCTGTGTCTACGCTCTAGGATAAATACCCTTCCACCCCTCGCTCCAAGAGCAATTACTCCTTTTTAGGAGCCGCTCTTCCCCTCAAAGTCTTCCTCCCATAGACTCGGCATATGAATAAAAGCACGAGGTGTGTGGAAAGTGCATGTCACAATTAAATTACTTAATGGCTGAAAGTCCCACGATATATATCACATGTAATTTACATCAAGCGTCAGGGTAATAAAGACTTTGTAAAACTTACATTGAAATTCAATTAGAGTGTTGAGTGCATAACCGAAGCCGTGAAAAATGAACTCATTGGGGGTCCCTTTTCATTACTGCCCCCAGGCAAAAGAGACCATTAATTTAATACATTCCATGTTTTTTCACATGAGCATTTTTAACTTAGTGCACATTTCCCTACTAATACAAAGAGAGAGCCTGCCAAAGACTGCATTATACAAGAAGCAACCCCCCCTGCCTCACCCCCTCTGCAGTTGTTACCTTGAGTAGTCGTACCACTTTCAATCAGTCAAGCTTGAAAAATGACCCAGCCCCGAAAAAAAAACTACAAAGAAAAAGATATATTTGTATTGACTCGTAGAGTAGTGACTGTTCACATACTGCAGGCACTGCTCCTGGCATGAGGGGCATAAACAATGGCGCTGGCTTTGGCTGTAAACAGTTAAACGGCAACGTCTTAATTAGGATATTCCAGTGGATGTGCACCCTTCAGTCAACCACAAAGCCAAAACAAAACCAGGACCCCTTCAGACACCTCACCCTAATTAAAACACTATTTCATTACCAGTTCCAGCTTAGTAAATGTAGGTTTACCAGGGTTCAATAGACTTTACAACACCTAATGATAGGGAATACAATTACGGTTTAAAAGGAGCGATGAAGAATTGCTTGGAAATGAAGCCAACTTGTTTGTTGGCGCAAAGATGACCCAGCGTGTCAGTCTTGGTTAACAGAGTGAGGAGAGGCGGGTGATGTTAGCGGCTGTCAGCTCGATGCTGCAACAGTTTATCAACCTCCTTTGCACTTCTATGCAGGAAGTGCACATTGCTGCATGCCATTTGGCAAGCACATGAAAGTACAGACTCCTTTTTTATTCTGCGTTTGTAAAGCTCTTGTGTTAAAATGAAACAGTTATGATAGTAAATACGACCATGCAGAGACGTCAATAATACATGCGTAGAAGGTAGAAAAATGTCCAAAATACAAAATAAATAAACAGATGATGTAGTTGAAAAAGGAGAAAAGTCATACTAAACACACAGTACTAGTACTGTATTTTTCGGACTATAAGTCGCAGTTTTTTTCATAGTTTGGCCGGGGGTGCGACTTATACTCAGGAGTGACTTTTGTGTGAAATTATTAACACATTACCGTAAAATATCCAATAATATTATTTAGCTCATTCACGTAAGAGACTAGACGTATAAGATTTCATGGGATTTAGCGATTAGGAGTGACAGATTGTTCGGTAAACGTATAGCATGTTCTATATGTTATAGTTATTTGAATGAGTCTTACCATAATATGTTACGTTAACATACCAGGCACGTTCTCAGTTGGTTATTTATGCGTCATATAACGTACACTTATTCAGCCTGTTGTTCACTATTCTTTATTTATTTTAAATTGCCTTTCAAATGTCTATTCTTGGTGTTGGGTTTTATCAAATAAATTTCCCCAAGAAATGCGACTTATATATGTTTTTTTCCTTCTTTATTATGCATTTTCGTCCGGTGCGACTTATAGTCCGAAAAATACGGTAGTTTATTTTGGCCATGTTAAAACAAAAACAAAGCTATAGAAATGATAATACAAAGAAGAGTAATCATAATAACATTACAGTAAAGTACAGATATGGAAACAAATGAAAACACATAAAATATAAAACAATATATATAATGATTAGGTTTTTTTTTGTATTCAAAAAGAAGTGGGATAAGCCTAATTTATTTACCCCAAGCTCTTATTCATAAAATTACTACCTAGCTTTCTTGTCATTATCATCTAAAATTTACTGGTTTTATTTTAAAATGTTATAAATATTATTAACACCTTTCTTTTAACACAACATACATATGTATACACATGTATAGGCACATACATATACTGTACATGTAGGGACAGTAAGAACAACAAATGATTTTATAGAAAAGCATAAATTACTCTCTGACTGTCAATATGGGTTTAGATCAAACAGATCTACATCAATGGCAATAGTTTAAACAATAGAGGAAATCACAAATGCCATAGAAAAGAAACATAATGCAATGGGAATATTTATTGATCTAAAAAAAACATTTGACACAATTAACCATGATATATTAATCAATAAAATGGAAAAGTATGGAATCAGGGGAGTTGTATTAGATTGGCTTAAAAGTTACTTAAATAAGAGACAACAGTTTGTGAAGTTGGGGGATTGCTGTTCATCATGTTTGGATATTGCTTGTGGTGTCCCCCAGGGGTCAGTGTTGGGGCCAAAACTGTTCATCCTGTATATCAATGATATATGTAAAGTGTCTACATTATTGAAATTAGTGTTATTTGCTGATGACACTGATATTTTTTGTTCAAGGGATGACTTAAATCAATTGCAGGAAGTCATTATGGAAGAAATGAGTAAACTAAAAACTTGGTTTGACTATAATAAATAGTCATTAAACCTGACTAAGACTAAGTTAATGCTGTTTGGAAAGAGGACACGTGAAACAAGGGTGCAGATAAAAATAGATGGGGTGGATATTGAAAGGGTTTTTGAAATAAAATTCCTTGGAGTTACAATTGACGATCAAATTAACTGGAAATCACATATAAAACATGTACAATCTAAGCTGTCAAGAAGCATCTCAGTAATAAATAAAGCAAAGCAGGTTCTGGATCACAAATCACTCCACATTCTTTACTGTTCATTAGTTTTACCATATTTAACCTACTGTGTGGAAGTCGGGGGGAATAATTATAAAAGCTCATTAAATTCAATAACTATACTTCAGAAAAGAGCTGTACGGATCATCAACAAGGTTGGATATCTGGACCATACTCACTCACTATTCTTACAGTCAAAAATATTGAAATTTAATGATATTATTTTGTATCAAACTGCACAAATAATGTATAAAGCCAAAATAAATAAACTCCCAGGAAGCATTCAAAAATTGTTCAGCACACGAGAGGGCGGTTATAATTTAAGGGGGAATTTAAATTTCAAAATGCTTAGTTATAGAACGACCATTAAAAGTTTTTGTATTTCAATTTGTGGAGTGAAATTATGGAATGGTTTGAATGATGAGTTAAAGCAGGGGTCACCAACGCGGTGCCTGCGGGCACCAGGTCGCCCGTAAGGACCAGATGAGTCGCCCGCGGGCCTGTTCTAAAAAAAAAAAAAAAAAAAAAAAAAAAAAAAAGTTTTTTTTTTTTTTTTTTTTTTTTTTAATTAAATCTACATAGAAAAAACACAAGATACACTTTCAATCAGTGCATCAACCCAAACAACCTCCCCCATGCACACTCATCCACACCCACTCACACAAAAGGGGTTATTTCTTTCTGCTACCAATATTCTGGTTCCCACAACATAGACAACACATCTGCAAGGGACACAGTCCCTGAACACAACATAGACAACACATCTGCAAGGGACACAGTCCCTGAAGCACACATGACTGTATAGGCTGCTGGTCCACTAACATTTTCATTAATTACTATTTTTTATGTAATTATTTTTATATTGTTTTACTTTCTTTTTTTTTTCCAAGAAAATGTTTTTTATTTATTTATCTTATTTTATTTTATTTTTTAAAAAAGGGCCTTATCTTCAACAGACCAGGTTGTCAATGAAATTAGATTTGTTTAAAGGGGTTTTTTAAACCAGGCCCAGTCCAGATAATGTCCAAGTCGGACTCAGCAACACACACCTTCATTCATGTACACAGAAAAAAATTAGGGAACACAACAGATTGCATATAATTTATAAACAAAATTACATTTTCAAAATAAGCATTTATGTACAGTCCAGATTATGTCCAGGTCACTCAAATTAGGGAACACAACAACAGATATCATATAATCTATAAACATAATTATACTTTCAAAATAAGCTTTTGAGGACTTCTCATCTTTTTTTTAATGTTTTTTGGCATCATTATCGTTTTCAACCATGTAACTTTCTAAAATTAGAAAATACTGAATAAATGTTTTAAAAAAGTAATACTAAGTGAATATCTGTTTTTGGCCTTAAAAATAAACATTTTACCGAGTACTATAATTACATTGACTAAATCATGATTGTCAATGAACTCTCCTAAAATAACAGAAACCACATTAAGCTTCATAAACAAACCAATCCTTAAACACATTTTTTCAACTTCCACCCAAAACAAAGACACAATATGACAATACCAAAACAAATGCAGGGTGGATTCAGGCTCCTGACAACAAAATCGGCAATCATCTGACTCTGTCATATTCCATAATTTTAACATTTTCCCTGTGGGTAAGAAGTTATAAATAATTTTAATTTGAAAATAACGATTTTGCACATCGATAGTGGTTTTATAGATTAGTTTGAATATGGCATCCCATGGCAACGGCCAGTCAAAAAAGTCCTCCCATTTTCCATTTGTGTTGTATGAGGCAGCCTTCAAAGATTTCTTTATTAAATAAAAACTATATATTTTTCTATTTATTTTAGTTCCTTTTTGCCAACTAGAATTTGTTATTAGAGGTTTACAAACTAATAATTTAGTAGTTCCATAATTAATTATTTGTTTCCATCTTTTCCCAATTACTCCAGTTAGTTGATAAAATGAAAAGCTTGAGCAAGCATCACCATACATAGCTCTAAATTCATCATATTTCATAATTTTACCATTCTCATTGATAATATCATTGACAAAAATGATTCCTCTTTCAAACATATTTTTCCAAAAGAAAGGCTTTCCATCTATTACAATATTAGAGTTCATCCATATTAACTGCTGCAAAATATCGTCTCTTTTTTCTGGCACATAAAATTGAAAACACCACTATGAGTGGATTGTTTCCTTTATGAACCCCGCCATGTTTCCCAGCAGACTCTCTGGGAGGGGATCACTTGTAAAAAAGGATACAATTTCTTTTGATACAGTACATGTTTTGTCCAACAGGACATTTGTGTACCACTCAATGTTTAAATACATCTTTGGAACAATTGATGCTTTTAAAGACAGACACATAGCTTCAAGGTTGAGAAGTTTCAGGCCCCCATATTCATACTCTTTGTACAAAACCTTTCTTTTAATCTTTTCTGGTTTGCCGTTCCAGACAAAATCGAAGACCCTCCGCTCATAAATCTTAAAAAAGTTTTGTGATGGAGCTGGTAATGACAAAAACAAATAAATAAATTGAGGAATAATTAACGAGTTGGCAATAGACATTTTACCATACAAGGTTAGGGATTTCCCTTTCCATAATTGCATAATTTTGTCCAGCTTTCTTAGTCGATTATCATAATTTACTGAGCCTAGATCTTCCAGATTTTCTGGGACAACAACACCAAGTATGTTAACTGGTCCATCTGTCCACAAAACAGGCACTTTGCATTCCATTCGAAAGGACGTTCCCTTTAGATTTCCGATCCTTAACATTTTACATTTATCATAATTAAGCTTAAGGCCAGATTGCTGTGAAAATATGTCCAAAAGATTAAGAAGGTTCCGCAAACAATGAGGAAAAATCTTATCTTTGTGAATCAGCCTTTTCTGACATGAACATCATCAAGAACAAACACAGAACACGCCTCACTGATGCACATCTGCAAGACTCACTCAGAGTTGCAGTGTCAAGTTACACACCAGAGTACAACACACTAGTTAACAGCATGCAATGCCAGGCTTCCCACTAACTGACAAAGAAACAGATAACAGATTTGGTGTCCAGTTCAAAGTGTGACATGATTTAAAAATTTGAGAGTTTACTTTTGTATTTTACATGAGTTATTATTTGTACAAACATGGTACAAAGTAATTCATGATTTGTTAAAAAATGTTAGTGGCTAGCTAGTTAAAATGGGATATTGTGATTTCACAAGACTGTCTTAGAAGTGATCATTTGAAAATGTTCAATTTGAAAAATGTGCACTTAGAGAAAATATATAAATAATGTGTTGCGTATTGATATTTATCTGTTTCTATATATATTTATTGTGAGAAATCATTAAGATGATCAGTGTTTCCACAAAGATAAATATCATTAATTATTAATAATAACAGAGTTAAAGGTAAATTGAGCAAATTGGCTACTTCTGGCAATTTATTTAAGTGTGTATCTAACTGGTAGCCCTTCGCATTAATCAGTACTCAAGAAGTAGCCCTTGGTTTCAAAAAGGTTGGTGACCCCTGAGTTAAAGCAATGTCCAAACATAAACCAGTTTAAAAAGAGGTATAAGTACATGGTATTCCAGAGGTACAGAGATGAAGAAGGGCTTTGATATTGGGTTGTTTGTGTTACAGAAGAGTGTGGGGCTGCCCATTGAGGCAGTGGTGTTGTTGTGGTGGCATGATACCATTTCCATGATCACTAGTGGTAATGATGTGGCTATGTATGTGTGTGGTGTGCATATGTATGTATATATCTATGATGTATGTACAGTATATACAAGTTCATTAAGTTTGTACATTGAGTGAATAGGTAGTTCTAGCTCAGAGTAATTTATGATTTAAAGAAAAGGGGTGGGATTAAATAAGTGTAAACTTCTTCTCACTCCTTTTCAAATATGTAAAGAAAAAAGAAAAAGAAAGTCCAATGCTCATTTGTTTTTGTTTTTTATTCTCCATTGTTTTCATTTTGTTATAATGGCTGTTAAGGCTATAGCACTGTATTGGATCAGGCTTGCTCTTGTTTTTATGCATATTTGAAATAAAAATATATCAATGAATCAATCAAATGATAAGTAAATAAATATCCAAATAATAGTATTTGTAAACCCCTTCTGATTTTTAGAAAGCCTCACTTTTGTATGCACTGACAATCTTTTCAAACTGAACTACGGCTGGACAGTCTTTTAAATATTTTAAATAATTTAATGCTGCTGTTTCGGATCATCCATGAGTAAGATCGGCTGATACCAAGACCAATCACATGTATCAACTGTACATTTTTACAATGTGAGTGAAGTTGACAGTTTAACAATATCAACAACAGAATATTTAAACTAGTTCGTTATTCTCTTCCTCCGTGTAAGATGATCAGCCTCGTCCTCCAGTGATAATGCTGCTTGATAATGATACTTAAGATGCAAAGAAATGCAGTTTATTTTCCGTAATGGATGGTGATTTTTATTAGCCTAGGGCAGGGGTCGGCAACCTTTACCACTCAAAGAGCCATTTTGGCAAGTTTCACAAATTAAAGAAAATAATGGGAGCCACAAAGAAAAAATTTAATTTAAAATGAAAAACACCACATACAAAGCTTTAATTGATTTGTGCTATGTTGACCAGGGGTCTCAGACACACGCACCGGCACGCACTTTAATATGGAAATTTGATGTCGGCGCGGCCCGCGAGATTTGAATCAATGGCGCTTGATAGCGTCATACTTGCCATCCCTCTCATTATTTCCGGGAGACTCCCGAATATCAGGGAGTGATGGCACTGCCTTTGGTGCCCTCTACAGCCTGCCCAAACAATGTATGCAGCTGAGCCGCATCAGAGTGGTCAAAGAGCCGCATGCGGCTCCGGAGCCGCGGGTTGCCGACCCCTGGCCTAGAGGAGCGGCTCCACATAATTAGCTGCTAGCCGGGGAACAAAAAATTATTACATTGTCAGCCAGAGTGGATTGGCATTTGTTGTTGGCAATAAAATGCATAATCGGTAATGGCGATCAAGTACATTGTCACGAAAAATGTCCAAAACTGATCAGTGACCGAACAATCGGCACATCTCCACTTTTGAATTCATGTAAATAAAGATACTATATTTGCCATAACAAATAATCCGAAACAAATTTCTATAATGAATGAATAAAAAAACAAATAGAAAACATAATAAGAAGTCAATTAGAATAAATAATGGAAATAAAATTGGATTTAAAGATAAAAAAAAGAAGTAATTATGATTCATAAAAAAACCAACTTGACATTGTAACGTTTTTAAATCTATTTAATAGAGATAAAAATGAGTGCTGTCAAACAATTAATTTTTCAAATCAAATTTTAATTAGTTTTTTTAATTCATTTTACCGGCTTGCGTGACTAAAAATTAACTTGAAAAAAAGACCCCAATATTTGGACACATATGCAACTTTATTGTCAGAATGGCATACAGGAACATTTTTTAAATGTTCTACTTGAATGCACATCATTTATTAGCTCAATCAGTTTAATGTGGGGGTATATTTTAAAAGCCAATTTGCGATTCTCCTCACTTGCCTTTGCATTGACCTGATCACCCATTGTGTAACAACCCACACTTTTCAGGTAACCACCCGCAGTTGAGGATAAAGGAAATACATAAATTGCCTGAATAATCCGTCTTTATAATGCAATATTTTTTTGTGACGAATCGCATGTGTTAACGCGTTAACTTTAATAGCCCTGATAAAAAAATACAGTCCGTCTTGCAACATTTACCCTCACCCCCCACCCCCTCCCGCATTATATTCTCACTGAGGGAGAAAAATGTAATTTGTATAATCACACAAAGTCTGCTCTCGCTCAAATGATCTCTTTCCGTGTTTTCCCAGCACTGTACACGCAGGATGCTAATAACATCAGCTCACTGAACATTGCCTCATGCAGTCAACAGTTCCTCTAATGAGTGGATGCAAAGAGCAGTGCTGCATGTTAAAAGTCATAAACACATATTTTAGATAAAAACGCGAGTGACACCGCAGCCAGTCTGAGAGGGTGCTGGCGGAGGAGGGAGATTCCTGCATTATTCATGGCAAAGCTGTGAATGTTAGTGCCTCTTTTCCTTGTTTCAGCACGCATTTCTTCCATTTGTCTTGTGATGCTAAATTTTTAACGTTTTCCCCTCCACATCGCGTCGATGTTGCATATAATTAGTGGGTTTACAGCAAAATCGCTTCTGACACCCCAGTGTTCACAAATTAGAATACTTCAGATAGGGGGAAATTCAGCTGGGAATTGTGCTTGCTTTGGATGTCTGGAAGTGGACTAAATATTAAATGCAGTGCCTCGCAAATGTGACAAAATCATTTGAATTAACAGAAAAGACGTGAACGCTAATTGAAAACTCTTGGTTTATTTATATATGTTGAGAAAGCCGCTTGTGTTTGCAAGAGCAGGACGCGGCGTCCTCTCTAACACGAAAACATACCCCGCGCAGAAAATGAGCAGGAAAGGCTGAAGTGCATGTTTGATTTATTTATTTTCACCCAGACGGATACTCAGAGGTTTATACAGATTTTGCCATTTGGAGGCTGAAATAATGGATGGAGGCGCTCATCCATTTTTAATTCCACCATGTTGTGTGAAGGGTAAACATGTTGTTTGAGATGTCTTTTCTCTGCTCAACTGTGTTTTCTCATTATGAGTCTGTGTGGAGGAAGCGGAAACTAGTCACGAAAGTACTTAAAGTGTATTGTAACAAGTCCGAGGATTGATTATTCCTGAAAGTTGCTCATTTTGGTTCAAAAGCATCTCACGCAAACTATGAATGATGGCCCTTGTCTTCATAGAATTCGCTAGGCATCATTCTAGCGTCCTGAAGAAAGCGACGGCCGCCAACACCGCCCTCCATCTGGACACCAGTCCGCAGATCCTCTGATAATTTTCCTTTTTAATAAGTCATAATGACACAGAGGCTCTGATTGTGCCGTGCAGCCCTTGAAAATGAAATATGTTTCATCGGGGCCTGATGGTAAAGGATATTGCTTGCCGTTCATACATAATTGAGCAATCTTGAATGTCAAACCAGTGGGAGAAAATGCACCAGAAGCAACTGAAGTCATCACCACAGACCGAGCGGGCCTGCTCTGCTCTCGAGGCTGCCAGCAGGGAGGAACATGTGTTATGTGGCGCACCAATTGG